>NC_091310.1:47993509-48083509 GCF_038502225.1 Cherax quadricarinatus | reverse complement strand
CTTAACCTAACCTTGTCAAACCCTGTGTAAAAAAAAAAAAGAGAGAGAGAGAGAAAATAGTTATATAGCAGTTACCACTGCCATAGTCTTAGGATGACAGAAAGAGAAAAGATCAAGGTTTACACAAGTCATCACTGCTGCAATGCCAAAATGACAGGGATAGGCATCATGCTACTGATGTAGCAAGATGACAGAGACAGACTATGTTTACTAAAGGTATGAATAGCTATACATTCAGACCAAGAGTAATGAAGGGGAGACATGTGTATGAAAATATATCAATGTGAAAAAAAAATGCTGACATGTAATTTGATCATGGTGTTTAGGGAAAAATCTGCTTCAATTATCCAAGTGGAGCATTAGCAAAAGAAGAATATAAATAAAGCAAATTTAAACATAGGTAGAAATTATTTTATCTATGCACTGACTCTCACCTATAAAGAAAGCGACCACATGTCTCCAAAAGGTTGCATGCCATCTCAATATGGTGATGATTGAAATCCTGAAGTAGCATTCGCAAACATAAGAGAGCTTCGCTGCGAGGGAAGACCCGGAACTTGACAAGCTCACCAATGAATCGTACAACCTTGATTTTTGATTCTATGTTTATCTGATCCTGTGGAAGCAGAAACCATTCAAAATAAAAAAAAATCATATAATGTCATGAAAAGTACTGGTCTATGGAAGCTGTGTGCTTGCTTCATAACAAATAGCACAAGGGTTATGATACAAAATTATTTTAAGGAATTTTCAACCCTTTAACTGTTCTGGTTGCATATATACGTCTTACGAGCCACCGTGTTTGATGTATATATACTCAAAAATTCTAGCGGCTTCAAATCAAGGAGGAGAAAGTTGGTAGGCCCACATGTGAGAGAATGGGTCTGTGAGGTCAGTGTGCACCATATAAAAAAATCCTGCAGCATGCAGTGTATAAGGAGAAAAAAAACTACGACCGTTTTTTTGGATTAAAACGCCAACTTTGTGGTATATTTTCGTATAGTATTTATGGCTGTATTCTAATTTTCTTGGTCTCAATTGATAGAATGGAAAACATATTATAGAAATAAAAGTGATTTTGATTGCTTTTACTATGAAAAGAACCTTGAAATGGAGCTCAAAGTAGGGGAAACGTTCGATTTTTGCCGATGTTCAAAAGTAAAAAATGATGTCATTTTCCATTAAATGTCCAAGTAGCCATTCTAATATGCAGTCATGAATAGGTTGACATTATTTATACAATTATGACAATATTGCAGTAGTCTGCATAACAGTAAATATTCTATTTTTTGTCTGAATAAAAATTGAAAATAGAAACCAAGAGTAATGTCAGAGGAGCTGGAGACGTGACTGATGAACAAAGAAAATGTTATTTTAGAGCCAGGAATGTCTGCATTGCTCATTCTGGACCATATTTTAAAATTGGTATATTTTTTAATTTGCGTGAAATTGGCCAAATTGCAAATTTCTGACCACGTTATTGGGTAGTTGAAATCAGTAAATGGGCAGTTTCTTGTACTCAATCAATAGAACAAATGGAGTTCTAAAGAAATAGCTATGAGTTTGGTCAACTGAAACAATGGAATTAGCCAAAAATAGGGCTCAAAGTGGGCGAAATCGCCGATTCATAAATATAGCCAAGGTCGTTAACTTCGCGAGAGCATAATTCGGTAAGTTTTCCAACAAATTTCGTTCTTTTGGTGTCATTACCATTGGAAAAAGATTCTCTATCATTTCATAAGAAAAAATTATTTTTTCTTTTTTCAAAAATTTTTCTTCAGAGAAGGAGGAAGAGAGAGAGAAGAATGAGCCTTCTTCAGTGATTAAAGACATTTGTGCAAAGTGGAGTGATGTGCAAAGTTTTGTGGAGAATTATCACCCTAACAAAACTATTGCAAGCTGTGTCTGCAACATGTTCAATGACAATGCCTTGTCCCATTTTAGGCAAATCTTAAAGAGATGCCAGAAACAGATCTCTCTGTACAGATTTTTTGTGTGACAGCGGTACAGTGACTCTCAAGCTGGTCCTAGTGCCAGTAAAAGACAAAGAAGGGAAGTAACCCCAGACAGGGCTTTGATACCTGAAGTCCTTATGGAAGGGGATTCCCCTTCCACACAATAAATTTTTCTCCCTCTTCCCTCCTCATGTCTTCCACATGTCAACAAAAATCTTCAATAAAGGTATGTAAAAGTGATTTAAATGTTAATTTATCTATTAAAATTAGTCACTTATATATATTTCTCATTGTTTTTTGTATGTAAAACTATATTTATTCTCTATAAAATGTACTTTTTGTTAATACTTTTGGGTGTTTGGAATGGATTAATTCAATCAATCAATCAATTGGATTTACATCACTTCTTATCGGAAATACTGCTTTAGTTTTTGTCGAATTTGGTTTTCGTCCATCTCTCTGGAACCAATGAAAAACGAAAACCAAGGTTCCACTGTATTTTCTTAATAGTTCTTGTTCTTAATTTCCTCGTCTCCATGGGGAAGTGGAAAATAATTCTTCCTTCATAAGCCATGTGTGTTGTAGATGACTAAAATGCCAGGAGTAAGGGGCTAGTAACCTCTTCTGTATAAATTACTAATTTTTAAAAGAAAAACTTTTATTGTTCTTTTTAGGACACTGTGCCTCAATGGGATATGGCTGGTTTGTAGAAAAAAAATCTTTAAATATAAATATCTGATAATGAATTCAATTTATTTTAAACTATTTAAGGCAATTCACAGAGACTAGCTTAAATACCAACTGTGACTTCTTTGTGTGCATTAATAATGTATTCAGAAAGCCTCAGAATCAAGCCACATACCATATACAGCCTCTCCTCACTTAACGACAGAGTTCCGTTCTTAATACTGCATTGGTAAACGAATTCGTCACTCAACGAGGAGCATACTATAATGGTAGTGGGTTTATGTCAACCATCTTTGATATTGCTTTAATGTCACCCTTGCACCATTTATAACATTTTTTAGTATATTTTTAAATGTTTATACAGTAGTTTACTGTATATTGTAATAAACAGAACAGAGGAAATCAGCTGTAATATACAAGTACCATCCAACTTACGACCTGCTCAACATACGTCCACTCGTACTTACGACTGTACGTCTGGCAGTATATACAGTAGTAAAATATTTAGTAAAAAGTAACATATACGTAATATTATGTAGGTACTTTATAAAGCACAGGTTTGACATTATGCCCTACCCAGTATGTCGGCAATATTCTAATGTTCGACTTGCGTCCATTTTGACTCACGACCAAGTGGTTAGAACCACGTTCGGTCGTAAGTCGGATAGTACTTGTACATTATTTAGGTATGCATACTGGTCAGAGGGCCCATCATAAGTCCAAGTCATCAGTAAACGAGTACATCGCTAAGTGAGGAGAGGCTATATATATTAATAACACTGAGGTGAACCACAGAACTGATGAAGAAAAAAAGGTGGGTGATGCATTGAGGTATCTATGGAGATGAAGAACATTATCCATGGAGGCAAAAATGAAAATGTATTGGAGTATAATGGTATCAACACTCTTATATGGGTAAGAAACATGGGTTTTGAATGTTGCAGTGAGGAGGGGACTGGAGGTAATAGAGATGTTGTGTTTGAGGGCAATGTGTGGTATGAATATTATGCAGAGAATTCGTGGCTTGGTGATTAGGTGTGAAGTTACTGAAAGTATTATCCAGAGAGCTGAGGAGGGATTCTTGAGGTAATTTGGACATTCAGAAACGATGGAGTAAAATACGACGACTGGGAGGGTGTATAAATCTTTAGCGGAGGGATGGTGGGGTAAGGGTCATCCTAGGAAATGATGGGAGGGGTAAAGGAATAAGTAAGGGGATTTTCAACATCCAACAGGCATGTGTGAGTGTGCTAGATAAAGAGTGGAGGCAAGTGGTTTTTATGACTTGAGTTCTGGAGATGGAAGTACAGTGCCTGCACTCTGAAGGGCAAGTGGGGATATTGCAGTTTGGAGGGGCATTTGAGCTGTAGTATCGGCATGCCTCTGGAAAGACAGTGAAGGAGTGAGAGATGGCGAAAGTGATTCTTCTCTTTCAGATCACCCTACCTTGGTGAGGGACAGCTTTTTTGTTAAAAAAAAAAATACACTGCTGCTGCTATTCATTTTCACTAACCTTTTTTCGTACTTGATACTTGAAGTCTTGCTTCAACATGTTGACTAGATCAGTGGCCAGGTCGGGCATCAGTGGCTGTAGTGTAGCCACAAGACGGGAATAGAATGGAAGCAAATCCAACCGTGTTCTTGGTACCAGAAATAAGGCTCTGTAAAATCAACAAATATTAGACGAGTTTTTCTAAAGATAAACACAGTACTATATGTAAAAAAAGAACAGAAAAATACACTTCTTTACCGGTTTGATGAACAATAGAAAAAATAATACATAGTAATAACACTTGTTATCACTGTTATAATGGTGCTTATGGCCTGGTTGATTAACTCCAATTCAAATCATAAAAAGAAACCACATTTACCATCATCCATTCAATTTCTATCTTGCCAGAGTTGCACAAACATAACAATTCAACAGACCCTCCAAACCACAACAACCCTACCCCTCCTTAAGTGTGCAGGCACTCTACTTCCCACATCCAGGACTCAAGTTCAGCTAACCAGTTTTCCTCTATCCCTTCACATATTTACCTTTCTCACACTACAAATTATATATACATGTAGTAATAAAAAGAGAAACATTTATGATTTGTTAGATAACATACAATGTATGAGTTTTCTTGCGTGAATTTCAGCAATGCAACACCACCTAGCCTACAGTATTACAGTGAGCTTAAACAATGCTTATAAAAAATAGGGTGCCAAGAGGGCTGAAAATAAGCAGATTATATGAGACCAACAAAAGACTAGGAAAATAATTATATTAAATGACATATGAGGCACTGTGTGGTAGTCAAGAAGAAGCACCAACATTACCAAAATCAGGGTTAGTGAACAAATCGATTCCTTAATGTTTCATCAGTTTGTATGGATATGTATATGTTGTTTTATGCATCTGTAAGTTAGGCTCAGTGTCCCATAACAAGGTATGGTAACATAAGCTTCATAGCTCTAATCTCCCCCATACCTGTGTTTATCTCCATTGTTGAAAATTGGTGCTTATCCTTTTCTGTCGTACAATGCCTCATAAGTGTGGGGAAGCCTTAACAATGAACCTCAGAGAAGCACCATAGACTTAGGATTCCAAACTGAATGTTCATGAGTGAATAGCATGCTAACACAAATATAAAAATTACAACAGTATAAAATAGAGCATACCCCAGACTGTCCCCAAGAGACAGGTCTTGTGTACACAAGTAACATCAACAGGGAAATCCTGTTAATAAAAGAGTACCAAGAAAAAAAAAATCTTACTGAAAACTACATAGGTTATCAACATTCTAACTTCAGACTAGCACTGTTGTGCACCTCTCGTCCTACTCTTCCTAGCAAGTCAAAGTCATAAATACAATCTTCAAGGGAATTTACAGCAGTTCAACCTTTTCTCATTGAAGGTGCAAACAGACCAGGCAGTTAGCACTGCTGCCAGCATTGGTTGTAAGCTTCAAACAAAACCATAAAAAATGCAAAAGTGCCATGCTTTCATACACAACAGACAGATATTATTAAAATTATAAGTGAGAGTACTGGGTCCCTTTGTCAGGCAAATAACATTACAGGTTCTTTAGGCCTGATTGGAGCCTTTTCAAGGCACAAGAAATTGTTGATATAACCTCTCTCCAATAAAGACTCTCCTTGTCATAAAAAGTACACATTAAAAATCCCTAACTCTTTCCCAAGTGAAGTAAGGAGTTGGGATGTGGTTCAATATCACTCATTAGTAGTAAGTAATAATGACTGTTTAGTCTCTCATTCAAAGAGTCATAAAAAAAACTGGCAAAGTCACAAAAGTAAAAAGGTCTTTGAATGTGCCAAACTATAACACACTAGAAGCACATCAATATCCTTCCACTACAGTTTCTTACCCAACAAAGAGTTAATTAATTATTTAAAAAAAACTAACTGAATCATAACAGTGATTAGCTTAGCTTTTCACAAGATTAAAGATGGCCAATGATAACCTCAAAGGGTGTAGTGTTATTACTACTGCTTAACCCTTTGAGGGTCGACAGGCCCTCTCCGAGACTCGTTCTCAGGGTCGGCCGAATTTAAAAAAAAAAAAAATTCTTATGAAAAGATAGAGATTTTTTCCCCAATCATAATGACACCAAAAGTACGAAATTTGATGGAAAACTTACGGAATTATGCTCTTGCGAAGTTAGCGATCTCGGCAATGTTTACGCATTGGCGATTTTGCCCACTTTGATCCCCATTTTCGGCCAATTCCACTGTAGTAGTCGACAAAAAACATGAATATTTCGCTAGAACTCCATTTTTTCTATCGAATGAGTGCAAGAAACCACCCATTTACCAATTTCAACTATCCAGTACAGTGGTCAGAATTTAGCAATTTTGCCAATTTCACACAAATTTCAAAAGATGCCAATTTCCGAAAAGGGTCCAGAATAAACAAGAAAGACATTCCTGGCACTAAAATGACATTTCCTCTGTTCATCAGTCACGTCTCAAGGCCCCTCTTACATTCTTTTGCTTTCCACGTTGAATTTTTATTCTCACAAAAAACAGAAGATTTACTGTTATGCAGACTACTGCATTAGTGTAAAAAATGGCATAAATAATATTGGTGCATTTGCAAAAGAATATTAGACTCACCAGTTGACGTGTATTGGACGCTTGGCATGATTTGTTTACTTTTGAACTTTGGTAAAAATCGAACATTTCTGCTACTTTGAGCTCAATTTCAAGGTACTTTTCATTGTAAAACCAGTCAAAATCATCTCAATTTCTGTAATATGTCTTCCATTCTATAAAATGAGACCAAGAAAACTAGAATACAACAATAAATACCATACAAAAATACAGTGCAAAGTCGCTGCTTTACTCCAAAAAAACGGTCAAAGTTTTTTTTTTCTCATTATGCACTGTGTGCTGCAGGATTTTATACTGTGCACACTGACCACATAGACCCATTCTTTCATATGTAGGCCTACCAGCTTTCTCCCACTAGATTTGAGGGCGCTAGAATTTAGGTGTACTAGTACGTCAAAAACCCTGGGTCGTAAGCCGTACTAGTACGGCCGAAACCCTCAAAGGGTTACAGCAGTACTACATCCAGCATGCCTACAATTGGAAATTCACAGAGTCATGTGCTTATATATGAGATTGTAAGGCATGTGAGTTCACTATTCTGCACTAAGTACTGTACTAGGAATCACCAGAGGGGAGACAAGACAGTTCTTGGCTTCTTACCTATGACTGATTTCAAAATATCACCTACCCTAATGGTCCATTCTAAGACAACACTTCATTGTTTACTGCCTACTCAACCAGGCTATTGCTATTAATATCCTGCATGCCTAAACACCCATCACATCCTGGCTGATCTGGCACTTATTATTATTTCTTACACTCCTTTAAACAGGGAAATATTTACATGAGACCTAGTTCCCTGGCCATTGGAAAACATGAGACAATCACTCCTTAACACTATCTTAATTTCTTTGAGACAAACGAGTGTTGTTATAAACAAATTAGTAGAAGTAAAATAATTATCAAGAAACCATCATGTATTAATAAGAACTATATGGTAGTAGGTTGATAGACAGCAACCACCCAGAGAGTTGCTACCGTCCTGCCAAGTGAGTGTAAAATGAGAGCCTGTAATTGTTTTACATGATAGTAGGATTGCTGGTGTTTTTTGTCCGTCTCATAAATATGCAAGATTACAGGTACGTCTTGCTACTTCTACTTACACTTAGGTCACACTACACATACATGTACAAGCATATATATACACACCTCTCTGGGTTTTCTTCTATTTTCTTTCTAGTTCTTGCTCTTGCTTATTTCCTCTTATCTCCATGGGGAAGTGAAACAGAATTTTTCCTCCGTAAGCCATGTGTGTTGTAAGAGGTGACTAAAATGCCGGGAGCAAAGGGCTAGTAACCCCTTCTCCCGTATAAATTATTAAATTTAAAAGAGAAACTTTCGTTTTTCTTTTGGGGCCACCCTGCCTTGGTGGAATATGGCCGGTGTGTTGAAAGAAAGAAGAAGAAACATGCAAGATTTCAGGCATGTCTTGCTACTTCTACTTACACTTAGGTCACACTACACATACATGTACAAACATATATACACACCCATCTGGGTTTTCTTCTATTTTCTTTCTTGCTCTTGTTTATTTCCTCTTACCTCCATGGGGAAGTGGAACAGAATTCTTCCTCCGTAAGCCATGCGTGTTGTAAGAGGCGACTAAAATGCCGGGAGCAAGGGGCTAGTAACCTCTTCTCCTGTATATATTACTAAATGTAAAAATAGAAACTTTCGTTTTTCCTTTTGGGCCACCCTGCCTCGGTGGGATACGGACGGTGTGTTGAAAGAAAGAAAGAACTTAGATAGTCTTAAGTTAATTTTAAGCCTGCCCGTAATGCTCTGCATACAAGGGGCTTTCAACATGCACACTCAACTACTATAATACCTTGTACAACTATGTATCATTTTTTTTTTTCAACAAACCGGCCGTATCCCACCATGGCAGGGTGGCCCAAAAAGAAAAACGAAAGTTTTTTTCTTTTTAAATTTAGTAATTTGTACAGGAGAAGGGGTTACAAGCCCCTTGCTCCCGACATTTTAGTCGCCTCTTACAACACGCATGGCTTACGGAGGAAGAATTCTGTTCCACTTCCTCATGGAGATAAGAGGAAATAAACAAGAACAAGAACTTGAAAGAAAATAGAAGAAAACCCAGAGGGGTATGTATATATATGCTTGTACTTGTATGGTGGGCTAGTGCAAAGATGAGTAGTGGGAGGGTTGAAGAGGGTTGGAATAGTTTTAAAAATGCAGTATTAGAATGTGGAGCAGAAGTTTGTGGTTATAGGAGGGTGGGGGCAGGTGGAAAGAGGAGTGATTGGTGGAATGACTAAGTAAAGGGTGTGATAAAAGAGAAAAAGTTAGCTTATGAGAGGTTTTTACAAAGCAGAAGTGTTATAAGAAGAGCAGAGTATATGGAGAGTAAAAGAAAGGTGAAGAGAGTGGTGAGAGAGTGCAAAAGGAGAGCAGATGATAGAGTGGGAGAGGCACTGTCAAGAAATTTTAATGAAAAAAGAAAAAATTTTGGAGTGAGTTAAACAAGTTAAGAAAGCCTAGGGAAAGTATGGATTTGTCCGTTAAAAACAGAGTAGGGGAGTTAGTAGATGGGGAGAGGGAGGTATTAGGTAGATGGCAAGAATATTTTGAGGAACTTTTAAATGTTGAGGAAGAAAGGGAGACAGTAATTTCATGCACTGGTCAGGGAGGTATACCATCTTTTAGGAGTGAAGAAGAGCAGAATGTAAGTGTGGGGGAGGTACGCGAGGCATTACATAGAATGAAAGGGGGTAAAGCAGCTGGAACTGATGGGATCATGACAGAAATGTTAAAAGCAGGGGGGGATATAGTGTTGGAGTGGTTGGTACTTTTGTTTAATAAATGTATGAAAGAGGGGAAGGTACCTAGGGATTGGCGGAGAGCATGTATAGTCCCTTTATATAAAGGGAAAGGGGACAAAAGAGATTGTAAAAATTATAGAGGAATAAGTTTATTGAGTATACCACGAAAAGTGTACGGTAGGGTTATAATTGAAAGAATTAGAGGCAAGACAGAATGTAGGATTGCGGATGAGCAAGGAGGTTTCAGAGTGGGTAGGGGATGTGTAGATCAAGTGTTTACATTGAAGCATATATTTTTTTTTTTTTTTTTTTTTTTCAACAAGTCGGCCGTCTCCCACCGAGGCAGGGTGACCCAAAAAAGAAAGAAAATCCCCAAAAAGAAAATACTTTCATCATCATTCAACACTTTCACCACACTCGCACATTATCACTGTTTTTGCAGAGGTGCTCAGAATACAACAGTCTAGAAGCATAAACATATAAAGATACACAACATATCCCTCCAAACTGCCAATATCCCAAACCCCTCCTTTAAAGTGCAGGCATTGTACTTCCCATTTCCAGGACTCAAGTCCGACTATATGAAAATAACCGGTTTCCCTGAATCCCTTCACTAAATATTACCCTGCTCACACTCCAACAGATCGTCAGGTCCCAAGTACCATTCGTCTCCATTCACTCCTATCTAACACGCTCACGCACGCTTGCTGGAAGTCCAAGCCCCTTACCCACAAAACCTCCTTTACCCCCTCTCTCCAACCCTTTCGAGGACGACCCCTACCCCGCCTTCCTTCCCCTATAGATTTATATGCTTTCCATGTCATTCTACTGTGATCCATTCTCTCTAAATGACCAAACCACCTCAACAACCCCTCTTCTGCCCTCTGACTAATACTTTTATTAACTCCACACCTTCTCCTAATTTCCACACTCCGAATTTTCTGCATAATATTTACACCACACATTGCCCTTAAACAGGACATCTCCGCTGCCTCCAACCGTCTCCTCGCTGCTGCATTTACCACCCAAGCTTCACACCCATATAAGAGTGTTGGTACTACTATACTTTCATACATTCCCTTCTTTGCCTCCATAGATAACGTTTTTTGACTCCACATATACCTCAACGCACCACTCACCTTTTTTCCCTCATCAATTCTATGATTAACCTCATCCTTCATAAATCCATCCGCCGACACGTCAACTCCCAAGTATCTGAAAACATTCACTTCTTCCATACTCCTCCTCCCCAATTTGATATCCAATTTTTCTTTATCTAAATCATTTGACACCCTCATCACCTTACTCTTTTCTATGTTCACTTTCAACTTTCTACCTTTACACACATTCCCAAACTCATCCACTAACCTTTGCAATTT
Source organism: Cherax quadricarinatus (assembly GCF_038502225.1). Taxonomy (NCBI): domain Eukaryota; kingdom Metazoa; phylum Arthropoda; class Malacostraca; order Decapoda; family Parastacidae; genus Cherax; species Cherax quadricarinatus. The sequence continues at coordinate 48,072,589 of NC_091310.1, read as the reverse complement.
TTCTTTAGAATCTCCCATAAGCACAGTATCATCAGCAAAAAGTAACTGTGTCAATTCCCATTTTGAATTTGATTCCCCATAATTTAATCCCACCCCTCTCCCAAACACCCTAGCATTTACTTCCTTTACAACCCCATCTATAAATATATTAAACAACCATGGTGACATTACACATCCCTGTCTAAGACCTACTTTTACCGGGAAGTAGTCTCCCTCTCTTCTACACACCCTAACCTGAGCCTCACTATCCTCATAAAAACTCTTTACAGCATTTAATAACTTACCACCTATTCCATATACTTGCAACATCTGCCACATTGCTCCTCTATCCACTCTATCATATGCCTTTTCTAAATCCATAAATGCAATAAAAACTTCCCTATCTTTATCTAAATACTGTTCACATATATGCTTCAATGTAAACACCTGATCTACACATCCCCTACCCACTCTAAAACCTCCTTGCTCATCCGCAATCCTACATTCTGTCTTACCTCTAATTCTTTCAATTATAACCCTACCGTACACTTTTCCTGGTATACTCAGTAAGCTTATTCCTCTATAATTTTTACAGTCTCTTTTGTCCCCTTTCCCTTTATATAAAGGGACTATACATGCTCTCTGCCAATCCCTAGGTACCTTCCCCTCTTTCATATATTTATTAAACAAAAGTACCAACCACTCCAACACTATATCCCCCCCTGCTTTTAACATTTCTGTCATGATCCCATCAGTTCCAGCTGCTTTACCCTCTTTCATTTTACGTAATGCCTCACGTACCTCCCCCACACTTACATTCTGCTCTTCTTCACTCCTAAAAGATGGTATACCTCCCTGACCAGTGCATGAAATTACTGCCTCTGTTTCTTCCTTAACATTTAAAAGTTCCTCAAAATATTCTCGCCATCTACCCAATACCTCCATCTCCCCATCTACTAACTCCCCTACTCTGTTTTTAACTGACAAATCCATATTTTCCCTAGGCTTTCTTAAGCATATATGTGAACAGTATTTAGATAAAGGTAGGGAAGTTTTTATTGCATTTATGGATTTAGAAAAGGCATATGATAGAGTGGATAGGGGAGCAATGTGGCAGATGTTGCAAGTATATGGAATAGGTGGTAAGTTACTAAATGCTGTAAAGAGTTTTTATGAGGATAGTGAGGCTCAGGTTAGGGTGTGTAGAAGAGAGGGAGACTACTTCCCGGTAAAAGTAGGTCTTAGACAGGGATGTGTAATGTCACCATGGTTGTTTAATATATTTATAGATGGGGTTGTAAAAGAAGTAAATGCTAGTGTGTTCGGGAGAGGGCTGGGATTAAATTATGGGGAATCAAATTCAAACTGGGAATTAACACAGTTACTTTTTGCTGATGATACTGTGCTTATGGGAGATTCTAAAGAAAAATTGCAAAGGTCAGTGGATGAGTTTGGGAATGTGTGTAAAGGTAGAAAGTTGAAAGTGAACATAGAAAAGAGTAAGGTGATGAGGGTGTCAAATGATTTAGATAAAGAAAAATTGGATATCAAATTGGGGAGGAGGAGTATGGAAGAAGTGAATGTTTTCAGATACTTGGGAGTTGACGTGTCGGCGGATGGATGAGGTTAATCATAGAATTGATGAGGGAAAAAAGGTGAGTGGTGCATTGAGGTATATGTGGAGTCAAAAAGCATTATCTATGGAGGCAAAGAAGGGAATGTATGAAAGTATAATAGTACCAACACTCTTATATGGGTGTGAAGCTTGGGTGGTAAATGTAGCAGCAGCAGCGAGGAGACGGTTGGAGGCAGTGGAGATGTTCTGTCTAAGGGCAATGTGTGGTGTAAATATTATGCAGAAAATTCAAAGTGTGGAAATTAGGAAAAGGTGTGGAGTTAATAAAAGTATTAGTCAGAGGGCAGAAGAGGGGTTGTTGAGGTGGTTTGGTCATTTAGAGAGAATGGATCAAAGTAGAATGACATGGAAAGCATATAAATCTATAGGGGAAGGAAAGAGGGGTAGGGGTCGTCCTCGAAAGGGTTGGAAAGAGGGGGTAAAGGAGGTTTTGTGGGTGAGGGGCTTGGACTTCCAGCAAGCGTGCATGAGCGTGTTAGATAGGAGTGAATGGAGACGAATGATACTTGGGACCTGACGATCTGTTGGAGTGTGAGCAGGGTAATATTTAGTGAAGGGATTCAGGGAAACCGGTTATTTTCATATAGTCGGACTTGAGTCCTGGAAATGGGAAGTGCAATGCCTGCACTTTAAAGGAGGGGTTTGGGATATTGGCAGTTTGGAGGGATATGTTGTGTATCTCTATACGTATATGCTTCTAAGCTGTTATATTCTGAGCACCTCTGCAAAAGCAGTGATAATGTGTGAGTGTGGTGAAAGTGTTGAATGATGATGAAAGTATTTTTCTTTTTGGGGATTTTCTTTCTTTTTTTGGGTCACCCTGCCTCGGTGGGAGACGACCGACTTGTTGAAAAAAAAAAAAAAAAAAAAAAAAAAATTCAGGGAAACCGGTTATTTTCATATAGTCGGACTTGAGTCCTGGAAATGGGAAGTACAATGCCTGCACTTTAAAGGAGGGGTTTGGGATATTGGCAGTTTGGAGGGATATATTGTGTATCTTTATACGTATATGCTTCTAAACTGTTGTATTCTGAGCACCTCTGCAAAAACAGTGATTATGTGTGAGTGTGGTGAAAGTGTTGAATGATGATGAAAGCATTTTCTTTTTGGGGATTTTTTTTCTTTTTTGGGTCACCCTGCCTTGGTGGGAGACGGCTGACTTGTTGAAAAAAAAAAAAAAAAAAAACATGTATGTGTAGTGTGACCTAAGTGTAAGAAGTAGTAGCAAGACGTACCTGAAATACTGCATGTTTATGATACAGAAAAAAGACACCAGCAATCCTACCATCATGTAAAACAAATACAAGTTTTCATTTTACACTCACTTAGCAGGATGGTAGTACCTCCCTGGGTGGTTGCTGTCTACCAACCTACTACTTACAACTATGTATCTTTCTTTCTTTCAACACACTGGCCATATCCCACCGAGGCGGGGTGGCCCAAAAGGAAAAACGAAAGTTTCTCCTTTTACATTTAGTAATATATACAGGAGAAGGGGTTACTAGCCCCTTGCTCCCGGCATTTTAGTCGCCTCTTACAACACGCATGGCTTACAGAGGAAGACTTCTGTTCCACTTCCCCATAGAGGTAACAGGAAATAAACAAGAACAAGAACTAGAAAGAAAATAGAAGAAAACCCAGAGGGGTGTGTGTGTGTACATATATGCTTGTACATGTATGTTACATGAGATGTTATCAACAAATTTTGTTGAAAATAAGAAAAAGTTTTGGAGTGAGATTAACAAGTTAAGAAAGCCTAGAGAACAAATGGATTTGTCAGTTAAAAATAGGAGAGGAGAGTTATTAAATGGAGAGTTAGAGGTATTGGGAAGATGGAGGGAATATTTTGAGGAATTGTTAAATGTTGATGAAGATAGGGAAGCTGTGATTTCGTGTATAGGACAAGGAGGAATAACATCTTGTAGGAGTGAGGAAGAGCCAGTTGTGAGTGTGGGGGAAGTTCGTGAGGCAGTAGGTAAAATGAAAGGGGGTAAGGCAGCCGGGATTGATGGGATAAAGATAGAAATGTTAAAAGCAGGTGGGGATATAGTTTTGGAGTGGTTGGTGCAATTATTTAATAAATGTATGGAAGAGGGTAAGGTACCTAGGGATTGGCAGAGAGCATGCATGGTTCCTTTGTATAAAGGCAAAGGGGATAAAAGAGAGTGCAAAAATTATAGGGGGATAAGTCTGCTGAGTATACCTGGTAAAGTGTATGGTAGAGTTATTATTGAAAGAATTAAGAGTAAGACTGAGAATAGGATAGCAGATGAACAAGGAGGCTTTAGGAAAGGTAGGGGGTGTGTGGACCAGGTGTTTACAGTGAAACATATAAGTGAACAGTATTTAGATAAGGCTAAAGAGGTCTTTGTGGCATTTATGGATTTGGAAAAGGCATATGACAGGGTGGATAGGGGGGCAATGTGGCAGATGTTGCAAGTGTATGGTGTAGGAGGTAGGTTACTGAAAGCAGTGAAGAGTTTTTACGAGGATAGTGAGGCTCAAGTTAGAGTATGTAGGAAAGAGGGAAATTATTTCCCAGTAAAAGTAGGCCTTAGACAAGGATGTGTGATGTCACCGTGGTTGTTTAATATATTTATAGATGGGGTTGTAAGAGAAGTAAATGCGAGGGTCTTGGCAAGAGGCGTGGAGTTAAAAGATAAAGAATCACACACAAAGTGGGAGTTGTCACAGCTGCTCTTTGCTGATGACACTGTGCTCTTGGGAGATTCTGAAGAGAAGTTGCAGAGATTGGTGGATGAATTTGGTAGGGTGTGCAAAAGAAGAAAATTAAAGGTGAATACAGGAAAGAGTAAGGTTATGAGGATAACAAAAAGATTAGGTGATGAAAGATTGAATATCAGATTGGAGGGAGAGAGTATGGAGGAGGTGAATGTATTCAGATATTTGGGAGTGGACGTGTCAGCGGATGGGTCTATGAAAGATGAGGTGAATCATAGAATTGATGAGGGGAAAAGAGTGGGTGGTGCACTTAGGAGTCTGTGGAGACAAAGAACTTTGTCCTTGGAGGCAAAGAGGGGAATGTATGAGAGTATAGTTTTACCAATGCTCTTATATGGGTGTGAAGCATGGGTGATGAATGTTGCAGCGAGGAGAAGGCTGGAGGCAGTGGAGATGTCATGTCTGAGGGCAATGTGTGGTGTGAATATAATGCAGAGAATTTGTAGTTTGGAAGTTAGGAGGAGGTGCAGGATTACCAAAACTGTTGTCCAGAGGGCTGAGGAAGGGTTGTTGAGGTGGTTCGGACATGTAGAGAGAATGGAGCGAAACAGAATGACTTCAAGAGTGTATCAGTCTGTAGTGGAAGGAAGGCGGGGTAGGGGTCGGCCTAGGAAAGGTTGGAGAGAGGGGGTAAAGGAGGTTTTGTGTGTGAGGGGCTTGGACTTCCAGCAGGCATGCGTGAGCGTGTTTGATAGGAGTGAATGGAGACAAATGGTTTTTAATACTTGACGTGCTGTTGGAGTGTGAGCAAGGTAACATTTATGAAGGGATTCAGGGAAACCGGCAGGCCGGACTTGAGTCCTGGAGATGGGAAGTGCAGTGCCTGCACTCTGAAGGAGGGGTGTTAATGTTGCAGTTTAAAAACTGTAGTGCAAAGCACCCTTCTGGCAAGACAGTGATGGAGTGAATGATGGTGAAAGTTTTTCTTTTTCGGGCCACCCTGCCTTGGTGGGAATCGGCCAGTGTGATAATAAAAAAAAAAAAAATGTATGTGTAGTGTGACCTAAGTGTAAGTAGAAGTAGCAAGACTTACCTGAAATCTTGCATATGTATGAGACAGAAAAAAAAGACACCAGCAATCCTACCATTGTGTAAAACAATTACAGGCTTCCGTTTTACACTCACTTGGCAGGACGGTAGTACCTTCCTGGGCGGTTGCTGTCTACCAACCTACTCCCTACAACTATGTATCATGTCCTTATAAAATATTATTATTATTATTACACCTACCATCCGACTTACGCCCTGCTCGACTTACGACCACTCGACTAACGACCGTGTTTTTTATGCCAAATTTCTGGGAAATAAACAACTATTTGTGTTGTACACAGTGTTTATCCTAAACCTTACAGTAGAAAATACAGTACTAACAACATAAAAAGTAAAGTAAAACATGAAATACCAAAATAAAGCAATAAAATAAAGTCATTACAAAAATGTTTTGTTGATATTCAGTAGTAAAGTTCGACTTACGACCATTTCGACTTACGATCGGTTTCTCGGAACCGAACTCAGTCGTAAGTCGGATGGTAGGTGTATTATTATTATTATTATTATTATTATAATTTCAGTGCTAATAGCATCACAGGAAACACACTAGTACTACCAATACCCCAAACTCAAAAAACATAAGCTTGTTGATGATTACCTGACTAACTTCTTCCTGCTTGGCTTAGTGTTAAATCTAAGACAAAAATCCATGGCTGCATTGTCGATCAAATCTCGGTTGATACAATTGGGAAGAGCACTGAGGAAGGCATCTAACAAAACCTTATTAGAGGATGGTCCTGTGCTGGTCAAACTATCATCTTGTTCCTCTTCTGGTGGTAACTCTGGTGGTAACACTTCCTCAACATCTTCTTCAGTTGTTTCCATAACTTCCAGTTCTTCCTCCTCCAGTGTTTCATCAACTTCTTCTGCTGGAGCTTCCTCTGCCTATAAAATGAGAAAATAAATTACCTCTGTTGTTTCAGTAGAAAATTATAAAAAAAGTTTAGTGTCTGCTCAGATTTTAACAAACAGATTTGGGACCAAGAGGGCAAAGCCTTTGATAAAGATTTTTCTCAACAAGTATGGTTTATCCTAGGTAGTAGGTTGGTAAACAGCAACCGCCCAGGGAGGTACTACCGTCCTGCCAAGTGAGTGTACAACGAAAACCTGTAATTGTTTTACATGATGGTAGGATTGCTGGTGTCTTTTGTCTGTTTCATAAACATGCAAGATTTCAGGTATGTCTTGCTACTTCTACTTGCACTTAGGTCACACTACACATACATGTACAAGCATATATATACACACCCCTCTGGGTATTCTTCTATTTTCTTTCTAGTTCTTGTTCTTGTTTATTTCCTCTTATCTCCATGGGGAAGTGGAACAGAATTCTTCCTCCGTAAGCCATGCGTGTTGTAAGAGGCAACTAAAATGCCAGGAGCAAGAGGCTAGTAATCCCTTGTCCCGTATAAATTATTAAATTTAAAAGAGAAAATTTCGTTTTTCTTTTTGGGCCACCCTGCCTTGGTGGGATACGGCCAGTGTGTTGAAAGAAAGAAAGAAGTATGGTTTATCCAAATATCTGGCAGCAAAAAAATTATAAATGAGCTAATAGTGTTAATGCTTTCATTTGCATTTTTTTTACCTCAACAGCCATCTCCCACCAAGGCAGGGGAGGATCCAAAGAAGAAAACACATTCACCATTATTCCTTCACTCACTGACTTGTTAGAAGTGTGCTCATATCACAATTCAGATTACCCTCCAACTGCAACATCCTCACTGCTCCTTCAGAGTACAGGTAATGCCATTCCAATCTCCAGGATTCAAGTATAGCTAACTAGTTTTCCTGGATCCCTTCATAAAAGCTACCTTGCTCACACTCCAACACCACCTTCATTAAAAATCACTTGTATCCATTCACTCCTATCTAACATGCTGACTCAAGCCTGCTGGATGCTCAAGCCCCTACAACTAAAAGCCTCCTTCACACTCTCCCTCCAACCATTCCAAAGATGACCCCTATCCCTCCTACCTTCCACCCTAAATTTATATACCCTCTGTGTCATCTCATACCTCTCCATCTTCTCTGTATGTCCAAACTACATCAACATCACCACCTCAGCCAACTGATGTACAATATATCAATGTATATCAATGATGATCCCCCATAGAATTTCAATTTCTATACTCTGAAATCTCTGCATGATATTCGCACCACTGATTTCTTTAAAAGATGACCTCTTCATTGCCTCTATAGTCGTCTGCTTGCTGCAGTGATCAAAACCCATGCCTCACACCCACATAAAAGCACTGGTACCACTATACTCTGGTACATTTCCTTTTCTGCCCCATAAATAAACCACTTTCTTGCCACTGATGCCACAACACATCACCCATCTTCTGTCCCCATCATGTATTGTATGGTTAATTTTGTCCTTCACAGACCCATCTACTTGTTCCATACTTCCTCTGTTGGAACTTATTCGGTCCGAGAAGTCCCAACGGGGAAAAACACACCATTCAAGGGCCCTTAAACCCACCCAAAACAAAAACACACTCTCCCGGATTGGCGTAGGTGGATGGAAGGCACTACTTAATTTATAGATTTACCCTTCAGGGAAGAAGTAGGTAGTTTATACTGTTAGTACACTAATATCAGGATTATTGAGGCAACTGTAGATAATAATAATGTAGACCTAAGACCTTAACATAGGTAGTAATAGGCCAATAATGTAGGCAAACACTAGGTTACGTTAGCTAGGGAGAACTGGCAGCCCAAGTTTGAACGACGAGGTGCGGGTCTCGAAGACGCCAGATCTCTCTTCTTAGACTAGACACCATCTGGACAACACGTGCCGTGATCAGCAGACGGCGCACCCCACGTGTCTTCACATATGAGACCTCGGGAAATCTGGTGGAGGCACCTCGATGTACCGTAGATGACCTCCTCCGTCAGGCCCATACAGTAAGACAAGACCTCCACTTTTTCTTAGGATTTCTGGCCAGTGTCTGGGGAAAATTGCGAGTGAGTTGAGCTGTGGCCTTTGTGCAGCCGGCAGTTCATAACCAGTACGTGATTTTGTCTCTTGTCTACCTAGAAGCTAGTGTCCGTTTCTGCATAGTTATACTAGGGGATACACACCCTCTTGGATACAGGAATTTCTGAGGTGCAGGCAGGTCACTAATATCGATTGAATATTGCAGGAATTAAAGCTCCCGGTTGCACGTGGTTTCTGAGGGGAAGTCCAAAGGGGCTAAGCTTAGGGAGGTTGAAGATCAGGATATATGCTGCAACACCAAGTAAGTTAGTCCTTTAAACATGCATGCAGGCGAGGTTTCTTGCAACATCAGTCATTTATGAAAATCTGTCCTATAAGCCACTTGTGAGGCTGAGGTACCGACCTCAGAGCTCGGTGTCAACAGAGCTTGCCAGGGTAGGCGACTCACTTGGAGGCAGTCCAGACAAATTTTCACATCCTCCCTCCAATCTGATATTCAATCTATCATTGCCCATTCCCTTTTTGTTACACTCATCACCATAAAATATGAAATATTTTTCCATTTCACACTAATTAAAAATAATTAAATTTAATGAATAAAAAAAAGAAAACTAAGACAAACTTTAAAAATAAGACAAACTTTAAATGTAGCTGAAGTCTTTTGAAGAGGTTACTTAATTACACCCTTGCTAATTCACTAACAATCAAATTATTACTGTGTATCAAGAAGATCAGAAAATATAAGTGGAGATAAAATGTAGGATAAAACATACTGGCCATCTCCCACCAAGGCAGGGTGACCCAAAAAAAAAAAAAAACTATAAAGCTTTTCTTCTTTTTACTTTTAGTAATTTATACAGGAGAAAGGGGTTACTAGCTCCCTGCTCCCAGCATTTTAGTTGCCTTTTTACAATATGCATGGCTTATGGACAAACAATTCTAATACAGTATCTGTCAATGTATGTAATAATTTTCTCTACACACTGCAAATACATTTAAATTCACTGATATATTAGACAAATTATATACCAGTTACTAACCAAAAAGTCATAAAAAAAATTGCACTTACAGGTACAGCTGTAGGCTTCTCAGAATCACTGTACAATATAGATGGAATGAGAGCTTTGAGTTCAGGGAAGTTTTCATAAAATGCTCTAGTGTCGTCATCCTCCCACAGCACAGCTGTCCCTCCTTCAGGAATCTCTCCACCTTCACCTATTCCCATATCACATAAGCCTAGATCATCTCCTTGAGATTCTGTAAAAAACATTGCATACATAAGTAAAACACATAAGTAAAACACTATTTCCAACCTAAGTTATCAGAATGCAATAATTAAATCAGCTCCATCACAGCAACACCCATATACAGTATGGGAATGCTATTCATCTTTTAAATTTACTTTATCACTATTCCTAGTTGCTACTTATTATCATCTGTCTGCATCAATACAATCTGACTGTATTAATTTGTCAAGGATAACTCATCCCTTTGAAGTGGAACAGAATTCTTCCTCCGTAAGCCATGCGTGTTGTAAGAGGCGACTAAAATGCTGGGAGCATGGGGCTAGTAACCTCTTCTCCTGTATATATTACTAAATTTGAAAGGAGAAACTTTCGTTTTTCCTTTTGGGCCACCCCGCCTCGGTGGGATACGGCCGGTGTGTTGAAAGAAGGAAGAAAGAACTCATCCCTTTCTAGGTTGTCAAGCTGGAGTCGAGTATTGTATAAAAACAATGTTGTTAGAAAACCTGTGGTAGTGAACTGTAGTCAGTTCCAACTCTGTTTGACATGCTGAGCTTTACTGCACATCCTTACTGGCTTCATAGAAAAAATGTAAGAAAGAAAGCTACTCACTGTCTTCTGGAAGCTCAGGCATGTCTTCATCTAGCAGCTCAGCCATCTGTTGAGCATTGGTTAGAAGTTTGCTTAGTCCAGCAGAAAGATTCTCAGCCAAATTGACTCGTTCCTGGCTCAGCTCTCCTCGAGTCTGCAACAGCCGACGATTTTGCTGTTCGACATGCTGTAATTCCTGCAAGACAAGATACATGTAAACTACTGATTTTCTGGCAACTGATGGTCTGGTACCTCTTTTAGTCCGGAAAAAATTACGAGGGCACCTGAAATTTCGGTGACTGCCAGACTAGTTTACCAGACAGCCACACATACCATGAGTGTGTAACATTCACTCGCCTATATTGTTTAACCCTTTCAGGGTCCGTCCCGTAGATCTACGGCTTTACGTTCAGGGTCCAAACCGTAGATCTACGCCATGAGCTCAGCTCACTCTGATAAACTGTGAGTGGTACATTTGGGCCTAGATATGAGAGAATACATCTATGTGGTATGTGTGCACCACATAAAACAGATCCTGCAGCACACTGTGTATAATGAGAGAAAAAAACTTAAATCATGATTTTTCGATTAAAACAGCAACTTTGCAGTGTTTTTTCGTATGTTTTTTATAGTTGTATTTGCGATTTCTTGGTCTCATTTGATAGAACGGAAGACATATTACAGAAATAGAGATGATTTTGATTGGTTTTAGCACTGGAAATGGCTTGAAACTGAGCTCAAAGTAGCGGAAATGTTAAATTTTTGCCGATATTCAAGAGTAAACAAACGACCTCACACGTCTAATACACGTCAGCTGGTGGGTCTAATATACATTCACAAATATGGTGATGATATTTATACAATTATTACAGTATTGCATAACAGTAAATCTTCTATTTTTTGGTGTGAATAAAAATTCATTATGTGAATAAAAAATCGAAATGGAATTTATTTGTAAAGCCTCAAAACATAACTAATGAACAGAGGAAACGTTAGTTTAGTGCCAGGAATGCCTACATTGTTTATTCTGGACCCTATTTTGAAATTGGAATATTTTGAACTTTGTGTTAACCCTTTGACTGTCGCGGCCGTATATATACGTTTGTGAGGTACCGTGTTTGACGTATATATACTCATAAATTCTAGCGGCTTCAAATCAGGCAGGAGAAAGCTAGTAGGCCCACATGTGAGAGAATGGGTCTGTGTGGTCAGTGTGCACCACATAAAAAAAATCCTGGAGCACGCAGTGCATAATGAGAAAAAAAAAACTCCGACCGTTTTTTTTAATTAAAATGCCGACTTTGTGGTCTATTTTCGTATAGTATTTGTGGTTGTATTCTCGTTTTCATGGTCTCATTTGATAGAATGGAAACTATATTATAGAAATGGAGGTGATTTTGATTAATTTTACTATAAAAAGAACGTGGAAATGGAGCACAAAGTACAGGAAATGTTTGATTTTTGCCGATGTTCAAAAGTAAACAAATGATGTCATTGTCCAATAAATGTCCAAATAGCCATTCTAATACGCAGTCATGAATGGGTTGATGTAATTTTTACAATTATTACAGTATTGCAGTAGTCTGCATAACAGTAAATCTTCTATTTTTTGTTTGAATAAAATTTCAAAATAAAAAGCAAGAGTAATATCACAGGGACCTGGAGACATGACTGATGAACAAAGAAAATCTTATTTTAGAGCCAGGAATGTCTGCATTGTTCATTCTGGACCTTATTTTGAAATTGTCGTATTTTTTAATTTTCGTGAAATTGGCCAAATTGCAAATTTCTGACCATGTTATTGGGTAGTTGAAATCGGTAAATGGGCAGTTTCTTGTGCTCAATCGATAGAAAAAATAGAGTTCTGAAGAAATAGTTATGAGTTTGGTTGACTGGAATAACGGAATTAGCCGAAAATAGGGCTCAAAGTGGGCGAAATTGCCGATTTTTAAATATCGCCGAAGTCGCTAACTTCGCGAGAGCGTAATTCCGTCAGTTTTCCATCAAATTTCGTTTTTTTGGTGTCTTTACAATCGGGAAAAGATTCTCTATCATTTCATAAGAAAAAATAATTTTTTTTTTTTTCGAATATTTTGCGACACCAGGAGCAACTTCAGGATTGGGCCCTTCGACAGTCAAAGGGTTAAATTGGCCAAATTAACAATTTCCGATCACTTTATTTTGTAGTTGAAACAGTTGACTTGGCGATTTCTTGTGCTCAATCGATAGAATAGAAGTAATACTAGTGAAGTAGCTAAGAATTTGGTTGATTGGAATAATGTAATTGACCTAAAATGGGAGTCAAAGTCGGCAAAATCGCCGATTCGTAAATGTCGCTGACACATCAAAATTCACGAGAGCATAATTTCGTCAATTTTCCACCAAATTTCGTACTTTTTGTTTTATTACCTTCACAAAAAGATTCTCTACGATTTCATAAGAAAAAATAACAAATTTTTTTTTTTTAAATTCTTGGACACTGGTGCGTGACTCCAGATTTGGGCCTTGGACCCTGAAAGGGTTAAAATGCAGTTGTTGGTGGTGACCCCTTGATTATGAGTGATTCTTAATTTATTATGCTTACATTTATGGCTTCTAAGAAAGATGCAGGTGTCAGCAGTGTAGCTGACCTGAAAGACTTATTATTGACAAGTCAACTGAATTGTCATGTAAATTAATCAAAGAGCTAATACAACATACCTTCATGATTGAAAAATTATACAGGGCAAGATTAAAGCACATGAAACAACTTTGCCTGGATATGTCTAAAAAGATTAGCTCTGCTTTTCCAGTAAAATTCTAAATTTTCCACTTTGGAAGTGGTAGTACTGCAACATTGTTTATAAATACAGTAATTAACCCCTAGGTAGTAGGTTGGTAGACAGCAACCGCCCAGGGAGGTACTACTGTCCTGCCAAGTGAGTGTAAAACGAAAGCCTGTAATTGTTTTACATGATGGCAGGATGGCTGGTGTCTTTTTTGTCTCATAAACATGCAAGATTTCAGGTATGTCTTGCTACTTCTACTTACACTTAGGTCACATTATACATGCATGTACAAGCACATATATTCATACACACCCCTCTGGGTTTTCGTCTATTTTCTTACTAGTTCTTGTTCTTATTTCCTTTTATCTCCATGGGGAAGTGGAACAGAATTCTTCCTCTGTAAGCCATGCATGCCGTAAAAGGCAACTAAAATGCCGGGAGCAAGGGGCTAGTAACCCCTTCTCATGTATACATTACTAAAGGTATTAAGAGAAACTTTTGTTTTTTTTTAGGCCACCCTGCCTCGGTGAGATACAGCTGGTTTGTTGAAAGATTATTATTATTATTATTAATCATTACTTTATAATTAATTTTACTGCATTAATCTGAGTAAGACCTAGCTAACATTGATTACTAAGTTTTTTGTTTTTTAACAAGCTGGTTGTCTCTCCCACCAAGGCAGGGTGTCCCGAAAAAGAAACTTTCACCGTCATTCACACTATCACTGTCATGTCAGAGGTGCACAGATACAACAGTTTAGATGTCACTCTAAACAGCAAATATCCCAGACCCCTCCTTTAGAGTGCAGGTACTGTACTTCCCACCTCCTTGAGTAACTACTGAAGATATAAATCTATGTGGATGATGATGTCAAAGCACATATGCAGAGGGAGAGACAGAAGGGTCAAACAATAAGCACAAGAAAAAAAGGAGATAGTTATAATCTCTGTACCAATACAGTGGTACCTCAAGTTACGAACTTAATTCGTTCCAGAAGGCTGTTCAAGTGCCGCTACTGAACAAATTTGTTCCCATAGGGAATAATGTAAATTAGATTAGTCCGTTCCAGAGCCCCAAAAATACACTTACAAAAGCACTTACAAAAATGCACTTACATAACTGTTCGAGATGGGAGCTGTTCGAAACTCGAGGTACCACTGTATTTAAAACCAAATACACAACATGAGAGAAAGGTTCATATCTAGCCTTAATTTAAAATAGAGGAGCAGATATGAAGTAAGATATGCATGCTTGTCTAAAAGTATTTATTAAAGACTCTGAGAAAGATACCTGTTCTATTATAAAATAGGTACTGTAAATGAAAGTGGGTACAAATATAAAACTTGATTCAAATATATTTTACCTTATGATCACAAAACAGGTGTTTAGTGAGGGAAAGAAAGTAGTCCTTAATTAGCTGTCTCACATTCTTCTGTCTCTCACGAGGAAGGAACTCGCTTTTGGGAACAGCCATCTGTATGTGAAGATAATATTTCTAATTTGAGATAGCAGGAAATAATTTTTTTTTTTTTTTCAACAAGTCGGCCGTCTCCCACCGAGGCAGGGTGACCCAAAAAAGAAAGAAAATCCCCAAAAAGAAAATGCTTTCATCATCATTCAACACTTTCACCACACTCACACATTATCACTTTTTGCAGAGGTGCTCAGAACACAACAGTTTAGAAGCATATACGTATAAAGATACACAACATATCCCTCCAAACTGCCAATATCCCAAACCCCCTCCTTTAAAGTGCAGGCATTGTACTTCCCATTTCCAGGACTCAAGTCCGACTATATGAAAATAACCGGTTTCCCTGAATCCCTTCACTAAATATTACCCTGCTCACACTCCAACAGATCGTCAGGTCCCACGTACCATTCGTCGCCATTCACTCCTATCTAACACGCTCACGCACGCTTGCTGGAAGTCCAAGCCCCTCGCCCACAAAACCTCAATTAGCCCCTCTCTCCAACCCTTTTGAGGACGACCCCTACCTCGTGAAATCCTAATCTGTACCTGAGAGAAGGTAAGACAGCAAAATTACTATAAGGCTTGAGCTTCTTGAAAGAATAATATTTAAAATCCCCATTTTAGCCCAAAAAATCTAAATGTAAACCTGAAAAGGAAGTTCAAATTGATGGCCTCTGACTAACTCTGTAATTACATGGGAATAACTGTGGCCTATATTCCAACTACAGATACATTCTTACTCTTAATAGTCACTGAATGCTATACAACACTATGATTTACCAATATACAATGCTATTAAAAGTACTAACCTGAAACTGATCTGCGAGGAGCCTGATTTTCCGAGGCACCAACCCCATGTAGTCTTCTCCACAGTGGCGACAGAAAGTGAGCAACACTGAAATGTTTTGATGCTCCTCTTTGTCTGATGTAACCAATGTTGTTAATACATTTCCTGGAGAAATTTACAAATGCAATGTAATAAGATATGGTAATAAATAAATTAAAACAATAACTAACAGATTTACTCAGTGATATACCTTTGATGAGTGCCAAGAGTCTTTTCATTCCTGGAGCCCGGCTATGAGCCAGGCTTGTCTAGTGCTTGCCTGGTCAACCAGGGTGTTGCTGCTGGTGGCCTGCTGCCCCCACATATATCACAGCCTGGTTGGTCTAGCACCTGGTAAAGATACTTGTTCAGTTTTCTCTTGAAGACTTCTACACTTGTCCCAGCAGTGTTTCTGATATCTTCTGGTAAGATGTTAAATAATCTGGGGCCACAGGTGTTGATAAGTGTTCCCTCATTGTGCTCAAGGCACCCCCCCACTTTCACTGGGTTTATTTTGCACTTTCTCCCACATCTCTCATTCCAGTATGTTATGACAGTGTTCAAATTTGGGACCAGGCCCTCTAGTATTTTCCAGACATATATTATCATGAATCTCTCTCTTCTCCACTCCAGTGAGTACATATTTAAGATTTTAAGGTATTCCCAGTAATTTAAATGCTTTATTGGCTCTATGCAGGATCTTACAACTGCAAAAAATTATTAAGATGCAAGCAGAAATGTTTGCTGTCTGTGATGAATACAAGACTAAATACAATTCTGAATAAAAAAGCACAATCTTATGGCCAGAACAATACACAAATAATCCACACATAGGAAACTGAAACTTTTAATTATGTTTCAGTCCAACTTGGACCGAAGTGCAGATTATTTGTGTAAATACAATTTTAATGTGTTTACATTAGCAATTAAACAATTAAAAACTTCAAATTATATTTATATTACATTAATATAGGTGTACCATCACAAACCCAGCAATCAGACATCCGGTTCCATCAGTTATTCAGCACTAATTTCAGCTAGCATAATTTCAAGTTTCAAGGGTCGCCACACCAACATGCTGCTACTGTTTGGTGCATAAGTCATTCCAATTTCTTTTCCTTCATTTATTGTTATAACCTGCTTACTTTTAGCCCTAGCCATAGTTACAACAAATAAAAGAAATGTTTCTCGTTGTGTTAAGCACATACACAGTACACTGTCCATAAAAGATAAGGTGGCTTTGAAGCCACTGTTGGTTGCCATGAGCTGTCTCATGATGCAGGGGAATATGCTTTATTATTACACTAATATCAACACTATTAGCAGTTTGGAGGGATATGTTGTGTATCTTTATACGTATATGCTTCTAAACTGTTGTGTTCTGAGCACCTCTGCAAAAACAGTGATTATGTGTGAGTGAGGTGAAAGTGTTGAATGATGATGGAAGTATTTTCTTTTTGGGGATTTTCTTTCTGTTTGGGTCACCCTGCCTCGGTGGGAGACGGCCGACTTGTTGAAAAAAAAAAAAAAATCAACACTACGGCTTATTTGCCTATCACAATTGATCTAATATGGCAAAATAAACAATAACATAAAAACATGTTAAATACTCGATAATGAATAATATTTGGCATAATACCGAGCGGTTTGACAGAGGTATGAAGAGGATATGGGATACAAGTATGTACCATTCTCCTATCTCTCTCTTGGGGGCTTATACAGTGGACCCCCGGCATACGATATTAATCCATTCCTGAGAGCTCATCGTATGCTGAAATTATCATAAGGCGAATTAATTTTCCCCATAAGAAATAATGGAAATCAAATTAATCCGTGCAAGACACCACAAAGTATGAAAAAAAAAAAATTTTACCACATTAAAAATTAATTTTAATACACACAAACTGATACTTACCTTTATTGAAGATCTGGTGATGACTGATGGGATGGGAGGAAGGAAGAGTGTGGAAGTTGTTAATGCTTAGAAGGGGAATCCCCTTCCATTAGGACTTTAGGTAGTATGTCCTTTTCCAGGGTTACTTCCACTCTTCTTTTAATGCCACTAGGACCAGCTTACCGTGGTGCAGCAACAGCTGACCGTGGTGCAGCAACAGCTGACTTTGGTGCAGCAGCAGCTGACCGTGGTTCAGCAACAGATGACAGTGGTGTAGCAGCAGCTGACTGTGGTGCAGCAGCAGCTGACCGTGGTGCAACAGCAGCTCACTGTGGTTCAGCAACAGCTGACTGGTGCAGCAACAGCTGACCGTGGTACGATAGTACGTATTTCCCACCCTTTTTGCATATGATCGCTTAAGAGATGGTATCTCCTGCTATCTGTTTTTCGTTTATCGCACCAATAACAGTCTCTCAACATCTTCGAGTACTTGCGATCTCTGTTTCGAAAACAAACTTGCACCGTTTGCAAGAACAACTTCCTTGATTGCCGTTTTGTTGGCCACAATAGTAGCGATGGTTAATTGGGGTTTGGTATACAACCTGGCCAGCTCCCAGACACGCACTCCACTTTCGTACTTAGCAATTATCTCTTTCTTCATTTCCATAGTAATTTTCACCTTTTTTACCGCACGGTTGGCACTAGAAGCTTTCTTGGGGCCCATGGTGACTTATTTTACAGGTACAATCACTAAAAATGCTGTGATAATATGAAGTGTACCAACTGTATGCGTGGATGCGACCGCATTGGCTGGCTTGTAAACAATGGCACACACGTGGGACGCGTTCCGGACGAATCGCGTGTGGCAGATTTTTTTAACGTGTGGCGAGGCAAAATTTTTGCGTTAAAATGTATTGTATGCTGAATTTAACGTATGCCGATGCCATCGTATGCCGGGGGTCCACTGTATTAGAGAAAACGGAGTATAGCAGAGAGCTAACTGCCATATACACTTGTAATGCACCATAAAACTGAAACAAAAAAGCTATTTTCTCTACAAAGATTATCATACATAGCAGCATCTTTATTCCAAAACATTTCGCCTACACAGTAGGCGACTTCATCAAGCACAAAAAGTAGGCAGGAGCAGTAGAGATGTGAAGATGATGTAATCAGTCCATCACCCTTGAAGATGTAGATTTGAGGATGTCAGTCCCTCAGCCTGGAGAAGAGTTCTGTTCCATAGTCTGAAACAATGTGAAGATCAAGCAACACTGTCACTATATCTTCACGTTGTTTCAGACTATGGAACAGAACTCTTCTCCAGGCTGAGCGACTGACAACCTCAAATCTATGTCTTCAAGGGTGATGGACTGATTACATCATCTTCACATCTCTAATGCTCCTGCCTACTTTTTGTGCTCGACTGAAGACGCCTACTGTGTAGGCGAAATGTTTCGGAATAAAGATGCCTAACTGTTGCTTATGTGGAAATCTGTTGTTGTACTTATACAACTAACCTAAAAGAGGAAGACCTTCCTTTGGTGCAAATATACCAGCAGCAATAAGTTCAGCATACAACCGTAGATCCACTCGTAGCTTACTCATGTTATTATTCTGGAAATAAGGCTAAAATAAATTTCAGTACTGTAACCCCTCTGGTAATAATGCATTTAAAAAATCTCACTCACAAATTTAGGATTCCCTTATTATAAAATTTATAATAAATTTTGTAAGTAAAAATGTATCTGCTTATTTAAATCTGAATCCTCTCAACACACTGAATTTTTTCTGTGTATATGCAGCAAGTGCCCATACATAGTACCATGGACATTGCTTTTATTTCTCTATTTCTACTTAAGTTTTTAAAGAAAAGATGATGAGAATAAGCAGATGGCTATGTAAGAAGTGGTCAAAATTTTTTATACATGGCCCCTCCAAAGGAATGCAATGATGATGATAAACTTTTGGTCAAAGAAATGAGAACTGCCCTCCCTTTCCCTGGATTAAAGCATGGACCCTTATGGGTTTAGCACTTTCCCTGTTAGTTTTTTATGTTCCTGTTAATATTTTACAAAAGGAACCAATTACAGTTATTAAGTATAATGTAATTGCTACATATCCTGAAAAACTAAGAGAGAATATGACAACAATGCTTATACAGTGGAACTCCAGTTTTCGTACGATCCGCATATCGTACAATTCAGATTTAGAACACTTTTTGGGGCAAAATTTTGGTCCGGATTTCGTACCTTAATCCGGAAATCATATGTATCGGACGCGTCCATCCGCCCGGGGATGCCGTCAGTCTGGCTCTGTCACTGGTTGAGTGAGCATTCATCTGAAACATTTCGCAATTTTTGTGCTTGTTTATTGACTGCGACTGCAAAATAAGTTACAATGGGTCCAAAGAAAGTTTCTAGTGCCAGCCCTATGGTAAAGAAGGTGAGAAATATGATAGAATTCAAGAAAGAGATTGAAAATATACAAAAGTGGCATACATTTAGCTGAGCTTGTAAGGATGTGGAAGAGTTGGTGGGGGACTTCAGGGAAGAGCTGCAAGACCTTCATCAGGAACAGCAACAGACCACAGCTGAGGAAATTGCTTCAGAGGAGAAGGAAGGGAGAGGGAAGAAGGTGGCTTCTTCAGTGATTTAGGACGTGTGCAAAGTGGAACGAGTTGCAAACTTATTTGAAAAATATCACCCTGACCAAGCTGATACAAGCCATATCTGCAACATGTTCAGTGACAATGCCTTGTCCCATTTTAGGCAAATCTTAAAGAGACACCAGAAACAGAGGTCTCTGGACAGATTTTTAGTGCAACATGGGTCCAGTGCCAGTAAAAGACAAAGAAGGGAAGTAACCCCAGAGAGGCTTCTGATACCTAAAGTCCTTATGGAGGGGGATTTCCCTTCCAAACAATAACCTCAACTCCCTCTTCCTTCCCGCCTTCTTTGATATGCCAACAAGTCTTCAACAAAGGTATCTAATGTTCATTTATCATTAAAATCAGTTATTTATATTTATTTCTCAATGTTTTCTGTATGTAAAACTATAGTTATTCTTTAAAAAATGTGTTTTTTGTTAATATTTTTGGGTGCCTGGTACGAATTAATTGTATTTACATTATTTCTTATGGGAAATATTAATTCGGTTTTCATACATTTCGGATTTAGAATGACCTCCTGGAACGGATTAAGTATGAAAACTGGAGTTCCACTGTATAAAGATTATGTCATATTCAGTCAAATGTTAAGATAAGCTCCATAAGTTTATACAGTAAACATGAAAATGTTTTCACAAAACTATGTATGGTATGGTTATTCGCATGAAATAGATATATGGAGTGCTCTTATTAAAACTTTTTGAAAACAAAAAGTATGCACTTGTTTTATTAGCTTGGAGAGTATGCATCATACGATGAAGCTAGAGTCAGGTGCTGGTTGTAGTTTCAGCCCATAGTTCCTAATAGCCATGCATTACAAACTTTAAAGAAACTAACATTTAAAACAAGAAGTTTTTTTTTATAAAGCAGATTGGCCAATTTCAATTTTACTTTCTAAACTTATTTTATGATTTATGATTTTATACCAGCCAGAGTGAATAGGCTAAGTTTTGATTAAAAAGTAAAAAATACATAACTCCAGAGCAATAATATACTTCTTATACATACTTTTTTCTAGGTAATAGGTTGGTAGAGAGCAACCACCCAGGGAGGTACTACCGTCCTGCCAAGTGAGTGTAAAATGTAAGCCTGTAATTGTTGTAAATGATGATAGGATTGCTGGTGTCCATTTTTGTCTCATAAACATGCAAGGTTTCAGGTATGTCTTGCTACTTCTACTCACACTTAGGTCACACTACACATACATGTACAAGCATATATATATACACCCCACTGGGTTTTCTCCTATTTTCTTTCTAGTTCTTGTTCTTGTTTATTTCCTTTTATCTCCATGGGGAAGTGGAACAGAATTCTTCCTCCGTAAGCCATGCGTGTTGTAAGAGGCAATTAAAATGCCAGGAGCAAAGGACTAGTAACCCCTTCTCCTGTATATATTACTAAATATAAAAGGAGAAACTTTCGTTTTTCCTTTTGGGCCACCCCGCCTTGGTGGGATATGGCTGGTGTGTTGAAAGAAAGAAAGAAGACATACTTTTTCCTCTTTTTTTGGAGAGAGAACCTTCTGCCAATTCTCTAACAATGTTGAAGCAAAGTCATGGTAGCGTTGGTGAAGGAGAGAGCACAGGTGAACAGCAGTATTGATATCCGACATTTTCAATTTGGCTTCAACCACTGCCTGGGCCACCTCACTTACATATTTGGTCAAGTTCAAGCTCTGAAGATCTCTTATCAGTGAATCATGCTGGCTCTCTGTTAAATTTTTCTGTAAAAGGAAAATTGATTTATTATCACATACGAGAGATACAGTCCAGCTATAAAACTAAAATAAAAAAAATCTGATTCATGACAACTGCAAAACCTCCAAAAATTAAATTTCAGTATAAAGTAAATACAGTACTGTGCATGACAAAAGACAATGACTACTGAGAATAATAAGTACCAAAATTTTTTTTTTTTAATTTTAAATACTTTTCTAGAACAAATTTTTTTCAGTCATCTGCTTTTTAAGGAAAATGCTTGGCTATGATTTTTTGGCCATGAGATGTTGGAAATTTTAAAGTTTCATGCCAAATCAAAATCGAGAACAACGTCCAGTATTGGGCCCCTACTTAAACAAGATGGGTCCTACACAGATGACAACAAGGAAATGAGTGAGCTACTCAAGTCCCAATATGACTCAGTTTTTAGCAAGCCGCTAACCAGACTGAGAGTCGAAGATCAAAATTAATTTTTTATGAGAGAGCCACAAAATTTGATTAACACAAGCCTATCCGATGTTATCCTGACGCCAAATGACTTCGAACAGGCGATAAATGACATGCCCATGCACTCTGCCCCAGGGCCAGACTCATGGAACTCTGTGTTCATCAAGAACTGCAAGAAGCCCCTATCACGAGCCTTTTCCATCCTATGGAGAGGGAGCATGGACACGGGGGTCGTCCCACAGTTACTAAAAACAACAGACATAGCCCCACTCCACAAAGGGGGCAGTAAAGCAACAGCAAAGAACTACAGACCAATAGCACTAACATCCCATATCATAAAAATCTTTGAAAGGGTCCTAAGAAGCAAGATCACCACGCATCTAGAAACCCATCAGTTACACAACCCAGGGCAACATGGGTTTAGAACAGGTCGCTCCTGTCTGTCTCAACTATTGGACCACTACGACAAGGTCCTAAATGCACTAGAAGACAAAAAGAATGCAGATGTAATATATACAGACTTTGCAAAAGCCTTCGACAAGTGTGACCATGGCGTAATAGCGCACAAAATGCGTGCTAAAGGAATAACAGGAAAAGTCGGTCGATGGATCTATAATTTCCTCACTAACAGAACACAGAGAGTAGTCGTCAACAGAGTAAAGTCCGAGGCAGCTACGGTGAAAAGCTCTGTTCCACAAGGCACAGTACTCGCTCCCATCTTGTTCCTCATCCTTATATCCGACATAGACAAGGATGTCAGCCACAGCACCGTGTCTTCCTTTGCAGATGACACCCGAATCTGCATGACAGTGTCTTCCATTGCAGACACTGCAAAGCTCCAGGCAGACATCAACCAAATCTTTCAGTGGGCTGCAGAAAACAATATGAAGTTCAACGATGAGAAATTTCAATTACTCAGATATGGTAAACATGAGGAAATTAAATCTTCATCAGAGTACAAAACAAATTCTGGCCACAAAATAGAGCGAAACACCAACGTCAAAGACCTGGGAGTGATCATGTCGGAGGATCTCACCTTCAAGGACCATAACATTGTATCAATCGCATCTGCTAGAAAAATGACAGGATGGATAATGAGAACCTTCAAAACTAGGGAGGCCAAGCCCATGATGACACTCTTCAGGTCACTTGTTCTATCTAGGCTGGAATATTGCTGCACACTAACAGCACCTT
This sequence comes from Cherax quadricarinatus, assembly GCF_038502225.1. NCBI lineage: Eukaryota > Metazoa > Arthropoda > Malacostraca > Decapoda > Parastacidae > Cherax > Cherax quadricarinatus. Next base: position 48,049,417 of record NC_091310.1, on the reverse strand, counting down.
TCAAGGCAGGTGAAATTGCCGACCTAGAAAATGTACAGAGAACTTTCACGGCGCGCATAACGGAGATAAAACACCTCAATTATTGGGAGCGCTTGAGGTTCCTAAACCTGTATTCCCTGGAACGCAGGAGGGAGAGATACATGATTATATACACCTGGAAAATCCTAGAGGGACTAGTACCGAACTTGCACACGAAAATCACCCACTACGAAAGCAAAAGACTTGGCAGACGATGCACCATCCCCCCAATGAAAAGCAGGGGTGTCACTAGCACGTTAAGAGACCATACAATAAGTGTCAGGGGCCCGAGACTGTTCAACTGCCTCCCAGCACACATAAGGGGGATTACCAACAGACCCCTGGCAGTCTTCAAGCTGGCACTGGACAAGCACCTAAAGTCAGTTCCGGATCAGCCGGGCTGTGGCTCGTATGTTGGTTTGCGTGCAGCCAGCAGCAACAGCCTGGTTGATCAGGCTCTGATCCACCAGGAGGCCTGGTCTCAGACCGGGCCGCGGGGGCGTTGACCCCCGGAACTCTCTCCAGGTAAACTCCAGGTTCATTGTAAGTCAGTATTTGATGCTTGGGAAACTCTGTGGCAGTCTCAGACAAGCTGCTTGCCTAAAAATCACTAAACATAACAACCTTAAGCATACTGAAAATAAAACATTAGACATAAGTATTTAAGTAAATATGAGTATTTAAAAGAGAACTTTTATTTTAATTAAAATGCATAAATTGACTAGCTATAAACAGCACAAAAGAAGAATTACAAAAAATTACTGGAATTCTAATTTTACCAAAAAAATTTCCATATATGAGAGAATATGTACAACTTACCAGTTTCTTAATAAATGCTGTGTTTTTCTTCAAGCTTGAATCTAACATGGCTGTGTTCAGTTCTGGCCGATCTTTTGCCATTGCCAAATTCTGCAATCTAAGTTCAGCCTTTTTGGCTAACCTCTCTTCAGCCTCTTGGATATAAGACAAGAGAAAATTCTGCAAAATAAAAAAAAATACCTAACAGGATTTGAAGGAGCAAGTGAGAGATGCAGGAACATCACAATAATAGGTGAGAAGAGGAAACAATAACCAGCAAAAGCAATATACTACTTGATGAAATTAAAGTAGGAAAAAACAAATGATGAGAAATTCCTAGGTCTAATCATGGACAACAAATTGAAATTTAATGCTTATATTTAACGCATCCAAAACAAGTGCCAAATTCTTTAAAGATTTTTTTTTTTTTTCAACAAGTCGGCCGTCTCCCACTGAGGCAGGGTGACCCAAAAAAGAAAGAAAATCCCCAAAAAGAAAATACTTTCATCATCATTCAACACTTTCACCACACTCACACATTATCACTGTTTTTGCAGAGGTGCTCAGAATACAACAGTTTAGAAGCATACACATATAAAGATACACAACATATCCCTCCAAACTGCCAATATCCCAAACCCCTCCTTTAAAGTGCAGGCACTGTACTTCCCATTACCAGGACTCAAGTCCGACTACATGAAAATAACCGGTTTCCCTGAATCCCTTCACTAAATATTACCCTGCTCACACTCCAACAGATCGTCAGGTCCCAAGTACCATTCGTCTCCATTCACTCCTATCTAACACACTCATGCATGCTTGCTGGAAGTCCAAGCCCCTCGCCCACAAAACCTCCTTTACCCCCTCTCTCCAACCCTTTCGAGGACGACCCCTACCCCGCCTTCCTTCCCCTATAGATTTATATGCTTTCCATGTCATTCTACTTTGATCCATTCTCTCTAAATGACCAAATCACCTCAACAACCCCTCTTCTGCCCTCTGACTAATACTTTTATTAACTCCACACCTTTTCCTAATTTCCACACTCCAAATTTTCTGCATAATATTTACACCACACATTGCCCTTAAACAGGACATCTCCACTGCCTCCAACTGTCTCCTTGCTGCTGCATTTACCACCCAAGCTTCACACCCATATAAGAGTGTTGGTACTACTATACTTTCATACATTCCCTTCTTTGCCTCCATAGATAATGTTTTTTGACTCCACATATACCTCAACGCACCACTCACCTTTTTTCCCTCATCAATTCTATGATTAACCTCATCCTTCATAAAACCATCCGCCGACACATCAACTCCCAAGTATCTGAAAAGATTCACTTCTTCCATACTCCTCCTCCCCAATTTGATATTCAATTTTTCTTTATCTAAATCATTTGATACCCTCATCACCTTACTCTTTTCTATGTTCACTTTCAACTTTCTACCTTTACACACATTCCCAAACTCATCCACTAACCTTTGCAATTTTTCTTTAGAATCTCCCATAAGCACAGTATCATCAGCAAAAAGTAACTGTGTCAATTCCCATTTTGAATTTGATTCCCCAAAATTTAATCCCACCCCTCTCCCGAACACCCTAGCATTTACTTCCTTTACAACCCCATCTATAAATATATTAAACAACCATGGTGACATTACACATCCCTGTCTAAGACCTACTTTTACCGGGAAGTAGTCTCCCTCTCTTCTACACACCCTAACCTGAGCCTCACTATCCTCATAAAAACTCTTTACAGCATTTAATAACTTACCACCTATTCCACATACTTGCAACATCTGCCACATTGCTCCTCTATCCACTCTATCATATGCCTTTTCTAAATCCATAAATGCAATAAAAACTTCCCTACCTTTATCTAAATACTGTTCACATATATACTCTCTAGAATTTGCTATTACAAATTAAAAAATAGTAACATAATGAATTCAAAATATAAGCCATATTGTGATAGAAATGGATTGTCAAAATTTTCAGTATGTTATACAAGTTGCCAGGAAGTGAAAAACAAAAGGAAAAGTGCTCAAAGTGCAAATCATGTAATCATTAACAACACAGAAATGCATTTCATTATTTACTTATTCAATCATGCACCAACCTGATTAAATTTAGAAAAATATCCTACCATAAGTTACTAATACTGTTGTGTTTTCATTGCATGCAGAATGCAAATATACACATGGAATGCCAACAAATTAAAACTGTGTTATTACTATCCTACTACTGTAATGCTTTTTCACATTTTATAATGTGGCTGTAAAATGGTGTGTGTCAAGAGTTGACTACAACACCTCTATTGTTAATGGTAACCTAACTAGTACTTCTGAACACTTTTCAATTTCATTATCTGGTAACATGTTGCACCCTCTCTAGCTCTGTGATACATTTCTCTGTCTACTGAGATACCACATAATGTGGGTCAGTGTGCATAAACCTCTGACCTCACATTTTAAACATTATTAGGTATCTTTCCTTCTCCTCAGCTATAAATTAGTGCAAACATTCTCCAATAAACTAATGACATCATAACAGAGAAAATGAAAATAAAATAAATTACATTATAAGGCAGCAGTGATATATAATGGTTTAAGTATATATTTAATTTTCAAATTAATAAACAGATAGTATATATACTGAGTCAGTGTTCTGCCACATCAGGATGTATACTACTTTTTTTCATGATACATTGTTATTGTTTGTATTTTCTCAAATTTAAATATTTCTTCACGATTTATCATGATCCCTTTCCCTTAAAGATAGGAAAACTAGGAGAAATTGAAAGATGTTATCAAATACAGTACTTCAGTCATACTTTTAAATCATAACTTACACGATCCTCTTCCCGCTTTTTCATTTCTTCTTCCTCACGCCTCCTGGTCTCCTCCTCCTCCCGCTTACGTGCTTGCTCTTCCTCTTCCTGTTTGGCTTGAGCTGCTGCTTCCTCCTCTTCTTTCTTTTTTCTCTCTTCCTCTGCTTTCTTTTTATCTATTTCATCTTGTCTTTGGGACTCGAATGCTTGTCTCTCCTTCCCAGAATCTTCTTTCTTCTCCTCACCATCTATATACATGTATATATTAAATTGAACCATAAAAAAACAGTGTACCATAGCAAAGTATGTTTTTATACATGTTCCTGAGGACCTTGCATGTGTGAAGCCCAGAATTCTTTATGAATGAGATAAGCAAAATTTATACAATATGTTTCAGTCTCCCATACCCAAGAATGTTTTTTAACATGATCTAAATATTAGCAAAATACAGATATACAGGGAACAGTCCCTAAGGCAGAATATGCAAAAGAAATGCTTTTTGTTTTACCTTACAATGAGAAATTTTTTTGTTTCCTTCAGTTCTTGTCTGTAAATGTGACGACAAGTTTATGAAGGAAAATACAATTTGAAAAGGTACTGATAAAAATGCCTCCTAGAGTGTCTATTTTCTGTTTAGAAAAATCCAAGTAAACAGTGCTCAAACACATGTTTTGAAGAAATAGGAAGGACCTTGAAGTCAAGTTGAGGTAAAATATATATAGCGGAACCTCAGTACTCGAACAGTTCCCTACTCAAACAATTCAGTATATTTGAATATTTTGTTCGGTAAAAAAATCGCTCAGTAGTCAATCGTTTGCTTGGCACTCAACCAGTGAGTGAGAGAGTGAGGCCAAGTGCCCAGTACAGCTCTATAAAATATGGTAATTTAACATATACAGTATGCTATACGATAAAGTATTTGTGTGCCTATTTGATAACTCTATGGTACTTGTATTCTTCCAATCCCAACTCTTAATATATAACAATAAACATGCTGTTGAAAAGCAAGTTTGCTAATGCATTAGAAGTTTATCCTATAATACCTCTCAGTACCAAAGAAAAAAAAGCAAACTAATTTTTCAAACATATGCAGCACTGTACCTTTAGAAGGGAATCCCACAAGTCTACTGCTGGAACGTTTCCTTTCCCGTTCTTCCCGCTCCTTCCTCCAGCTCTTTCCCCCACGCCTCTCTCCCTTTCCTCCTTCCATGTTTTACTTATCGGCTTACTTTTCTTTTGCTAATTCACTGAAAAAGAAGTAAACCTGTAAACTGCATGTGTAGCAACATTCTTTGAATTTCAGTATTGAACAGTAAAGTATCCTCCCTAATTCACTATGAAAAAATAAAAAAGTTATGTTCTTGTGTATACTGTGTCTGTAACTACAGGCAGTATTTCAAACATCAGAAATAAATATTTTTTATTATTATTATCACACTGGCCGATTCCCACCAAGGCAGGGTGGCCTGAAAAAGAAAAACTTTCACCATCATTCACTCCATCACTGTCTTGCCAGAAGGGTGCTTTACACTACAGTTTTTAAACTGCAACATTAACACCCCTCCTTCAGAGTGCAGGCACTGTACTTTCCATCTCCAGGACTCAAGTCCGGCCTGCCAGTTTCCCTGAACCCCTTCATAAATGTTACTTTGCTCACACTCCAACAGCACGTCAAGTATTAAAAACCATTTGTCTCCATTCACTCCAATCAAACACGCTCACGCATGCCTGCTGGAAGTCCAAGCCCCTCGCACACAAAACCTCCTTTACCCCCTCCCTCCAACATTATTTTTATAGTTTTTTATTTTTACCTCAGTGTGAAACAGAAGCCTGTTTAGCATTTTGCCATCAGACTGAATCTAAAGTGACATAAATCATAAAAACTACTACTAATGCTCAATATATACTGATCTTATCTTTCCTATGTTGTTAAAGGTCTTTTCTCTGTAATTACTCCAAATAATACCCATTTATTAAAGAAAAAGCCAGTACTGTAGAATTTGGGATATGATGTTGTAGTGGTTATCATAGAAGGTTGGTAGTCAAATGACCCCACATCTGATATTATCATTATAGTCATGTGGAGAACTAAACATGTGTAGATCACTGGACATAGTGAAAGAGGCTTCATCCTTCATCAGCTGTTATCTTCTGGAGGTTGTCTCTTTACTGAGAGATCTACCTGTCACCTCTGTGACTTGCCAAGCCATCACATAAATATTAATCAATAAATTATTAATAATACAGAACATATGATATGATTTTTTTGCTTACAAAATATATCCTATTATAGTATGCATATTTCAGGCAGAACTAGACTAGAATTATAATGTCATTAGATATTAAAGATGGAGTTGAAGTTTCAAAATTTCAGGTGACCATGTAAATAAGAACAGCAGTAATTAAAATACTTATTAATAATAAAATGCTTAACCTAGTCTTAACTTGAGAAATAAGTGATCTTATCTAGGATTAAGATAGTTAGGTTGGATTAATTAGCTAATAATTCAATTAGAATAAATTACAACAGAAGTCGTTACGTGTATTATTAACCCAAGTTAATAACCCGGGAAAACCAAGCAATTTGGCTTATTTCCTAGGGCGGCACCAGACTTTCTTTGCTGGGGAGGGGGGATGGTTATATGGTTGATAGAGGAGGCTATCTGGGTGGAAGAGGTGGTTATCTGGTTGAAAGGGGATGAATATCTGGTTGAAAGGGGGTGGCTATCTGGTTGGAAATGGTAGCTACCTAGCTAAGAGATATGTTTTAAAGTAGCAATATTATTATCACTGTTTTTAATTGGGGGGGAAGCTGTGGGAATTTTTTGGAGGCTTCAGCCCACCAAGACTCCCCCTCTCTTTGGTATTCCTATTGCTTATTTCCATTCAGATGGGTAAGACCCAGGTACCTGCCAGCTGCTAGTTCCACAGTGGCAACAGGTGAAACAAATATGTTGAAAGGTTCCTTGACGGGAAGATAAAGGACAGTTAGTGCTTAATTAATCAAAAGAGAAGCATATATATGGTAGTATTACCTTACTCTTTAATAATGGAGTGATAACCTATAGTTAACTAAGACAAAATAGTGTGGAAATATAAAAAGTATTAAACCTCCTGAGTTCTTTAGATATGAGCTGAAGGTGTTATTTAGGTTAGATGTTTACCTAACAGAAAGTTAAGCTGGATTATTATTATTATTATTATTATTATTATTATTATTATTATTACAATCAAAACTAAGGGTTAAACCCACAAGGGTACGCTAGATTGAATTAGGGTGTATTAATTAGGTTTTCCGTACCATTATAATGTCATTATTTTAACAACTATTGTACTACCCTCGAATAAATAATAAATAAAATACCATATGAACGATAAAAATTTAATGCGAAGTTGATGTCAATGAAGCACTTACTTCTTCCTTATTTCTTCTTTCCTGTTTTTATTTGTACATATATATTCCCAATCACTTCTATAATATTCATATTTCTATTTTATTCAGTATTTCCGAGGCTTATCTATACTGCTTGAAAAATTTCGTAGTTTCTCCTATGGAACTTAAAATTTTCTTCCCGTCCTTTTTTCAGCACTGATAACATTAATACATTATTTCTTTCAGACAAGCTCACTAATAGCATCAATATATTGTATTTCAGGTGACGTTGGAGATGTAGTTTACATAAAATTATTCACAATGTCAATGTATGATCCAAGTGGAAGACTTCTGCTGGGTTTTATAATGGTGATACATCAAGGTGGTCCTCGTCTTCTTCTCTCCTTCAAGATACAGTTTTAATAAAAGTTTTATCGGTGTGTCGCAGTTGTTCACAATGATCAGTTACTTGTAATAATGTAATATGTTGAGCAAGTGGAGTGGACACTGTGTGAGCATCACAGCTGTGTTTACAATACTTCCCCACCACCCTTAACCCACCCATAACCCACCACCCTTAACCCACCACCCTTAACCCACCACCCTTAACCCACCACCCTTAACCCACCCATAACCCACCACCCTTAACCCACCACCCTTAACCCACCACCCTTAACCCACCACCCTTAACCCACCCATAACCCACCACCCTTAACCCACCACCCTTAACCCACCCATAACCCACCACCCTTAACCCACCACCCTTAACCCACCCATAACCCACCACCCTTAACCCACCCATAACCCACCACCCTTAACCCACCCATAACCCACCACCCTTAACCCACCCATAACCCACCACCCTTAACCCACCACCCTTAACCCACCACCCATAAACCACCCAAAAACCACCACCCATAAACCACCACCCTTAACCCACCACCCTTAACCCACCCATAACCCACCACCCTTAACCCACCACCCTTAACCCACCCATAACCCACCACCCATAACCCACCACCCTTAACCCACCCATAACCCACCACCCTTAACCCACCCCCCATAACCCACCACCCTTAACCCACCAACCTTAACCCACCCATAACCCACCACCCTTAACCCACCACCCTTAACCCACCCATAACCCACCACCCTTAACCCACCCATAACCCACCACCCTTAACCCACCCATAACCCACCACCCTTAACCCACCACCCATAACCCACCACCCTTAACCCACCAACCTTAACCCACCCATAACCCACCACCCTTAACCCACCCATAACCCACCACCCTTAACCCACCCATAACCCACCACCCTTAACCCACCCATAACCCACCACCCTTAACCCACCACCCTTAACCCACCACCCTTAACCCACCACCTTTAACCCACCCATAACCCACCACCCTTAACCCACCCATAACCCACCACCCTTAACCCACCACCCTTAACCCACCCATAACCCACCACCCTTAACCCACCCATAACCCACCCATAACCCACCACCCTTAACCCACCACCCTTAACCCACCACCCTTAACCCACCACTCTCAAACCACCCATAACCCCCACCCCCACCCATAACCCATCACCCTTAACGCACCACCCCTAACCCACCTATAACCCACCACCCTTAACCCACCACCCATTAACCAACCCATAACCCACCACCCCTACCAATTAACCCACCCATAACCCACAACCCCCACCCATAACCCACCACCCATAACCTACCACCTTTAACCCACCACCCTTAACCCATCCATAACCCACCACCCATTAACCAACCCATAACTCACCACCTCGACTCATAACCCAGCACCCTTAACCCACTCATAACCCACCACCCTCAACCCACCCCTAACCCCCCATGCCCACCCATAACCCACCACCCCTAACCCACCACCTTTAACCCACCACCCTTAACCCACCACCCATTAACCAACCCATAACCCACCACCTTTAACCCACCACCCTTAACCTACCCATTAACCCACCACCCATTAACCCACCCATAACCCACCGCCCATATATATTAAGTTGCAGCATACTACACTTTACAGTGGCAAAAATATAAATATTGTATAGTTTAAATAAAACATTAAATGTAAAAAGCTGCGGGTTGCCTGCTGTGTAGTGAAACTTAACAGTATAACAGGTAATGTAATGCAACTTTATATTATAATAGGTAGTGTAATTAAACTTAGTATAATAGGTAGTGTAATTAAACTTAATGATATAACAGGCAGTGTAATGAGGAATCACTTCATTGTTAATTCAAATTCAAATTCAAATTCAAAGTTTATTCTCTATAAAGATTACAATGTTGAATTTACAGAATTTGGTTGTTGTGTGGTTTACATGTAGTAAAATAATGATTACAGAGTGTACCACTAGAAGGCCTAGCATGGCTAGGCATTTCGGGCAGACTTAGTTTAATTCTTTATTTTAAAATATTACAAATTATGAGGTAAGTTGGTATTATTGCGTTGCTCCACTATTACTGTCAATGAAAAGTATATTTTAGGAAAACTTTAACCTTAATATTGCATAGTATAACGAAGAAAAATACTAAATTCACCCACAAAATATGTCAAAACTAAGTCATAGGTTACCTTTGAATCTATGATCATTTCCTATGCCAGAGAATATCTCTGGCTGTACTTTTTAATCACTCATGACGTTCGCTGTTAAAAGGGGAAATAGATTCTAAGAATAAAACTGAATTATTGAATGAATGAAGTAAGATGAGTGGGTGGAGAGCTGGAGCAGATGTACAGGAATTAGACCTGTTCACGACACCCTCATGGACGGTGTTCGTCAATGTAGTGAACCTCTATTTTGACATGTAATTTACCTATAAAGATTATTTCATTACTTTCTTAACATAAAATATGTGTCGCTGTGTGAATATTTTTCACAGATAAAAATCACTTATAAAAATCCCACACGACATAAAATTCCAATGAATCACCCCACAAAAAAAAAATTTCAAGGTAAAAATGTCCTTTCTCCCACAAACGTTCCCACATGAGGTCATTTCTTCCACAAAATTTATGAGTTTCCCACAAAATGGCAACACTACACATGTACGTACAAAAACAAAGGAAATCTGTAATAAATTACTTGAAAATAAGGCCACAGAAGGGCAAACACAAAGACAGGAAGTGAGCTACATATCATACCAGGACTGTACTCCGGGGGTCAACGCCCCCTCTGTCCAATCCATGACAAGGCCTCATGGTGGATGAGGGCCTGATCAACCAGGCTGTTACTGCTGGCCGCACGGAAACCAACGTACGAACCACAACTTGCTGACTTAAGTGCTTGATCAGTTCCCTCTTGAAAACAGCCAGGGGGTTATTGGTAAATCCCCACATGTATGCTGGGAGGCACTTGAACAGTCTTGGAGCCCCCTGGCGCTTATTGTACCTATCCTAACATACTATATCACCCCTGTTTTTCATTGGGGGATGTTGCACCGCCTGATGAATCTTTTGTTTTCGTAGGGAGTGATTTCCGTATGTAAATTTAGGGCTAGTCCTTCTAGGATTTTCCAAGTGTATATTATCATGTATCTCTCGCCTGCATTCCAAGGAGTACGGGTCAAGGTACTTATTTAGGTGCTTTATTGTACTTATACGTGCAGTGAAAGTTTTCTGTATATTCTCCAGGTCTGTAATTTCACCTGCCTTGAAAGGGGCTACCTGGAGGGCATTCCGGGGATCAAAACCCCCGCGGCCCGGTCCACGACCAGACCCATTAGTGCCATTAATGAATAGGAATACTCCAGCCTAGAGATTTGAAGAGAATCATCATTGACTTGGCATCCCTAGTTTTGAAGGTTCCCATTATGTGGAAATGCGGAAAGCATACAGTTTTTGTGGAAATACGATAAAGTTGTGGAGTTGTCAGTGGTCGCAGTATAGGCTGGGGTATTGCTGTACGCTAATGGGAGGCACTGGTCGATGAAATTGCAAATATCGAACTTAAGCTGAAGGAATCTTACAGGAGACAAGAATCACAGGAAGAACTAAAAGTCACAAAGGAAACTGGAAAAAGAAAAATATTTCTTCTCTATGTCAAATCTAAGGGAAAAACATCCAGTACTGAGCCCCTGTTCAGGCGGAATGGGAGTTAAAGTCCCAGTATGACTCAGTGTTCAGCGAGCCACTGCCCAGACTAGGGATCGACAATTCAAATGAATTCTTTATGAACAAAACCCAAAATTTGGTCATCTCAAAAATCTCGGATATTCTCCTAACTCCACAAGACTTTGAAAAGGTAATAAATGACATGCCCATGCACTCTGCCCCAGGCCCAGACTCATGGAACTCCGTGTTCATTAAGAATTGCAAGAAACCCTTACCGCGTGCCTTCAGCATTCTATGGAGAGGGAGCATGGACACAGGGGTCATCCCACACACACTAAAAACAACATACATAGCCCCACCCCACAAATGTGGCATAAAGCAATTGCAAAGAACTACAGACCGATAGCACTAACATCCCGTATCATAAAAATCTTTAAGAGGGTTCTAAGAAACAAGATCGCCAACCACCTAGATACCCATCAATTACTCAACACAGGGCAACACAGGTTTAGAGCAGGTCGTTCCTGCCTGTCCCAGCTACTGGACCACTATGACAAAGCCCTGGATGCTGTTGAGGATAAACAAAATACAGATGTAGTGTACAGACTTTGCAAAAGCTTTCGACAAGTGTAACCATGGTGTAATAGCACACAAAATGCGTGATAAAGGAATAACAAGAAAAGTTGGTAGATGGATCTATAACTTCCTGACAAACAGAACACAGTGAAAAGCTCTGTTCCACAAGGCACAGTACTCGCTCCCATTCTATTCCTCATCCTCATTTCGGACATAGAGATGTAAGCCATAGCTCCGTGTCTTCCTTTGCAGATGACACCCGGATTGCCATGGCAGTGACCTCCATCGAAGACACTGCGAGATTCCAAGCGGATATCAACCAAATTTTCAAATGGGCCACTCAAAAGAATATAAAGTTCAACGAGGAGAAATTTCAACTACTCAGATTAGAGATCAGATTTTGCCGCCTAAGTGGCTAGTTTATTGTGCACCTCATATCCATCCTGTGGACGGTAGCGCAAGAGCATATGGATACACAAAAGGCCTAGGAACTAGGCCCCAAGGGGTTAACATGAATACATATGGATTTATATCTACATATCTATAGTTCCCTTATCTGTTACAAGCAAATTTAGGAAATTTGCTTAGTATATCTGGTATCTTATTTTCATCAATAAGATATCTTGACATGTCACATAGGTTATTATATTGTCTATCTCTGTATTGCTCAATAAGTGGACAATTAAGCACATAGTGTGTAAGACAGTGACCATATGCCTGATCACATAATTTACATTTAGTTTGATCATCATCTGGAATACTGCTGTACACTAATGGCCCCCTTCAAGGCTGGCGACATTGCAGACCTGGAGAGTGTACAAAGAACATTCACAGCACACATAAGTACGATAAGGCACCTAAATTACTGGGAACGGTTGAAGGTCCTTGATCTGTATTCCCTGGAACGCAGGCGAGAGAGATGCATGATAATATACACTTGAAAGGTCCTAGAGGGATTGGTACCAAACCTGCACACGAAAATCACTCCCTATGAAAGCAAAAGACTCGGCAAGAGATGCAACATTTCCCCGGTGAAAAGCAGGGGCGCCACGAGTACACTGAGAGACAACACAGTAAGTGACCGGGGCCCAAGACTGTTCAATTGCCTCCGAGCATACATAAGGGGGATTACCAATAGACCCCTGGCTATCTTCAAGAAGGCACTGGACAAGCACCTATAGTCAGTACCTGACCAACCGGGCTGTGGTTCTTACGTCAGTTTGTGTGCAGCCAGCAGTAACAGCCTGGATGATCAGACCCTGATCCACCGTGATGCCTGGTCTCAGACTGAGCCATGGGGGCGTCGACTTCCGGAACTCTCTCCAGGTGCCCATCAAAGCAGGTGAAATTGCTGACCTGGAGAATGTACAAAGAAACTTCAAGGCACACATAAGTACGATAAACACCTAAATTACTGGGAACGTTTGAAGTTCCTTGATTTGTATTCCCTGGAACACAGGCGACAAAGATATATAACAATATATACTAGGAAAATCCTAGAGGGATTAGTACCAAATTTGAACACAAAAATCACTTCCTATGAAAACAAAAGACTCGGCAGGAGATGCAACATTCCCCCAATGAAAAGCAAGGGCGCCACGAGCACAATGAGAGACAACACAAGTGTCAGGAGCCCAAGACTGTTCAACTGCCTCCCAGCATACATAAGGGGGATTACCAATAGACCCCTGGAGTTTACCTGGAGAGAGTTCCAGAGGTCAACGCCCTCGCGGCCCGGTCTGTGACCAGGCCTCCTGGTGGATCAGAGCCTGATCAACCAGGCTGTTACTGCTGGCTGCAGGCAAACCAACGTACGAGCCACAGCCCAGCTGGTCAGGAACCGACTTTAGGTGCTTGTCCAGTGCCAGCTTGAAGACTGTCAGGGGTCTGTTGGTAATCCCCCTTATGTATGCTGAGAGGCAGTTGAACAGTCTCGGGCCCCTGACACTTATTGTATGGTCTCTTAACGTGCTAGTGACACCCCTGCTTTTCATTGGGGGATTTTGCATCGTCTGCCAAGTCTTTTGCTTTTGTAGTGAGTGATTTTCGTTTGCAAGTTCGGTACTAGTCCCTCTAGGATTTTCCAGGTGTATATAATCATGTATCTCTCCCGCCTGCGTTCCAGGGAATACAGGTTTAGGAACCTCAAGCGCTCCCAGTAATTGAGGTGTTTTATCTCCGTTATGCGTGCCGTGAAGGTTCTCTGTACATTTTCTAGGTCAGCAATTTCACCTGCTTTGAAAGGTGCTGTTAGTGTGCAGCAATATTCCAGCCTAGATAGAACAAGTGACCTGAAGAGTGTCATCATGGGCTTGGCCTCCCTAGTTTTGAAGGTTCTCATTATCCATCCTGTCATTTTTCTAGCAGATGCGATTGATACAATGTTATGGTCCTTGAAGGTGAGATCCTCCGACATGACCACTCCCAGGTCTTTGACGTTGGTGTTTCGCTCTATTTTGTGGCCAGAATTTGTTTTGTACTCTGATGAAGATTTAATTTCCTCGTGTTTACCATATCTGAGTAATTGAAATTTCTCATCGTTGAACTTCATATTGTTTTCTGCAGCCCACTGAAAGATTTGGTTGATGTCCGCCTGGAGCCTTGCAGTGTCTGCAATGGAAGACACTGTCATGCAGATTCGGGTGTCATCTGCAAAGGAAGACACGGTGCTGTGGCTGACATCCTTGTCTATGTCGGATATGAGGATGAGGAACAAGATGGGAGCGAGTACTGTGCCTTGTGGAACAGAGCTTTTCACCGTAGCTGCCTCGGACTTTACTCTGTTGACGACTACTCTCTGTGTTCTGTTAGTGAGGAAATTATAGATCCATCGACCGACTTTTCCTGTTATTCCTTTAGCACGCATTTTGTGCGCTATTACGCCATGGTCACACTTGTCGAAGGCTTTTGCAAAGTCTGTATATATTACATCTGCATTCTTTTTGTCTTCTAGTGCATTTAGGACCTTGTCGTAGTGATCCAATAGTTGAGACAGACAGGAGCGACCTGTTCTAAACCCATGTTGCCCTGGGTTGTGTAACTGATGGGTTTCTAGATGGGTGGTGATCTTGCTTCTTAGGACCCTTTCAAAGATTTTTATGATATGGGATGTTAGTGCTATCGGTCTGTAGTTCTTTGCTGTTGCTTTACTGCCCGCTATGTGGAGTGGGGCTATGTCTTGTTTTTAGTAACTGTGGGACGACCCCCGTGTCCATGCTCCCTCTCCATAGCCGCTGTTATTCTTTTCCGTCGCCTGTAAAGGGAGCGCCTGTCTCTTTCTATTTTACATCTACTCCTCCTTTTTCTTAGAGGAATAAGCCTTGTGCATACATCGAGTGCCACCAAGTTAATCTGTTCTAGGCATAAGTTGGGGTCTGTGTTGCTTAGTATATCTTCCCAGCTTATATCGGTTAGGACTTGGTTTACTTGGTTCCACTTTATGTTTTTGTTATTGAAGTTGAATGCTCCCTCGTGACTAATCTCATTATGTCGGTCTTGGGTTCCACGCATACATGTCTGAACCTCAATTACGGCTATTTTCAAGAAGGCACTGGACAGGTACCTAAAAATCAGTACCTGACCAGCCAGGTTGTAGTTCGTACTTTCATTTGCGTGTGGCCAGCAGTAACAGCCTGGATGATCAGGCCTTGATCCACCTCGAGGCCTGGTCACAGACCGGGCCGCGGGGGGGCGTTGACTCCCGAAACCCTCGCCAGGTGGCCCGTGGCCTGGTGGCAAAAGCTCTCGGTTCACACGGTGAGGGTCAGGGTTCGATTCCCGACAAGGGTGGAAACATTGGGCGTGTTTCCTTAGACCGGATGTCTATGTTCACCCATCAGTAAAATGGGCACCTGGGTGTTTGTCGACTGGTGGGAGTCGCATCCTGGAACAAAATTGACCTAATTTGCCCGAAATGCTCTGCATAACAAGCGGCTTTCTGTTGTAATATGTCATTGATGTCAGCTAGGCCTGTATAATTTGTACATGTACTTGTAGAAATAAAGATATTATTATTAAACACCTGACAGTTTACTGTAATCCCTAGTTTTTCAAGGCTTAAATATATGCTTCATACCCGGGTACAGTCGATAGGCTTAGAAAGCAACAATTGATTTTAACCTTGATCCCTAATTTAACGACTAGAGTATTCTTGACGGGCAATATCCTATTAACTTAGAAAATGAGGCTAATGACCTCTGGTGGTGGAAACACCTAAAGCAAGGGAAGAACTAGGTAACTAACTAGCAGAGGGTTGGCAGTGCCTGTTAGTGGTCTAGTGTGTGATGTTGGTGGGTCATTGTTGCTGGGTCAGTCTGTGTGTCTGATATTAATTATACTTGTATAATGACTGTGTTCTTGGTGTGGCTCCTGTGTCTTGCTCTGCCTTCTCTTATCTCTGGCCTCAACACCACAGGTAAAATCTTAGTCTGAAATCATATCTGAAGATGCGCTTATTGTATATATATGTATATAAGAATAAAATGTAATGGACAGTTGTCAGTGCTCAATAATAACCCACATGTAGACGAACTCAGGAGGTTAGTTGATGTATATTTCGACTCCTTTATGGGATCCTCTTCAGCAGATCTACAAAAAAGAGGTCGAAATATACAGATCAGTTAATCTGTTTGTCTCCATGTATGTTATTATTGAGTAGATGTATATATGTGTAGTCACCTAACTGGACAAGGGTTAGCTACAAGCAAGATATTGTACTGGATTGCCTTTATATAAAATTAACTTGCATGTTGAATTTTTTAGTTCGAATACAGTACTTGTAGCTAGTCATGAAAAATCAAGTATCAGTTTTTTAATGACTTAACCTACAATATCTGTTGATTTCCTTGTGAACGGCTCTTGATTGGAGGAGGTTGAACTTACCTTCTTTGGTTGTGCCAAGGGGGCTGAATCACCCCAAAAATTCTCCCTAAACCCCCCAGAATTTTCGCAAAGCCTCCCAAATTCTCCCAAAGTTCACACCCAAATTCTCAAAAAGCCCTCGAGTTAAAATAGTAATTATAATAACTCCGCCTCAGAACAAGTCACCCCCCCCCCCTTTTCCAACCAGAAAGGCACCCCCCCCCCCAGAAATCCTTGCGTTGCCCCTGCCTATCCATCCATCATTCCTGAGTGTATGACCCTACGGACTTAGCGCATCCTCATGAATATAATAATATGAAAGTTTTGAAAATAATTTGCTTACATCAATCTATGTATATTGTGCATCTAATAAACGCACACACATGTTCCTCATTCTTATCAACATATAGATAGTACATAAAAGAAATTCACATAAATTTTAGAGGGATTGTGGGGAAGGTGGAGCAGGAGAGGAACAGGAAGTGTGTAAGAGGTGGAGGGAGGGAATAAGGGGAAGGTGAGGGAGAGGGAGGAAAGGAAAGAGAGAGGAGGCAGTTGAGAGTAAAGAGAAGAGGGAGTATAGGAGAGTAAAGAGAAGAGGCATTTAAAGAGAGGAGGCAGTAAGGAGAGGAAATGAAAGGATGAACTCAGTCCTTGTTGGGTACATGTAACATCCACACTAGGGTAGGAAGGGGTGTGTTGCCCTAACCTTATCATATAAACATCCATACATTCACTTATGTTGTATACTCTTCCCCTCCAAGTATTATATATGTCATGCATTAGATTATTATATACAATTATAATTTTATTTTACATTCTAATTTTTGTTAGTGTTATTATTAAACTATATATCCAAAACTATCCAATGTTCTCCCCTCGGTAATACTATTGAGGAGTTTGTTCCACTTCTTTATGACTTTTGTAAAATCTATGCTTCCTAATATCCTTTGGTCACCCACAGGATGGGTTTGGGGTCCATAATAAAGATATAAATTAAATTAACCTGTATCCTTTCTAAATCAGAATGTCAAACTTTAGCCCATTGCTGTGAGCCCTGTTTTGGATAGATTTTTTTCAGTATGTTATTTGTATCTCCTTCATTTATTCCCCTCAAGGGAGGTTCCTTGATCTAGGGAATTGGATCTGTGCTCTGGTTCCCTGAATTGAGCCTGAATATCTTAAATGTTTCTCACAATTATATCACATAAATGTTAAACCTAAAACCCAATCTAACTTTATTATTTTTTTAAATACACTACCTAACAGAATACTCCATTCTACTGAATGTACAACAATGCATACAACCATATGACCTGTCTTTGTAATACTCACTTGTGCTTTATAGTAATCTGTTTACATTAAAGTTTTATCACCGATGTCATCATTGCTTAGTTCATCTTAAGTTAATTTTAAGCCAGCCCGTAATGCTATGCATAGTATAAGTGGCTTTGGCATACTGCTATTTTCTGTATTTTTTGTACCTCTGTATGTGTGCACAAATTTTTAAATAAATAAATAAATAAATAAATAAATAAATACCTTCCGTCCCCCCCACATGCGCTGTATAACCCTACGGGTTTAGTGCTCCCCATGATTATAATTATAATCCTTCATTTATTCTTGTTTTCCATTTGTGCACCTCAGTCAGCCTCTCCTTCCCCCCCTGGTTGATCAGGCGCTGATCCACCAGGAGGCCTGGTCACAGACCGGGCCGCGGGGGCATTGACCCCCGAAACTCTCTCCAGGTAAACTCCAGGTAGTGCAAGTTCAGTTCCTTCAGCTTATATTCATAGGAAAGATTTCTGATTTATGGACCTCCTTTATCCTTCTTTTTACATTTTCCAGCATATCTATATCCATTCTGGTGGCTAAAGCTCCCGCTTCACACATGGAGGGCCCGGGTTCGATTCCCGGTGGGTGGAAACATTTCGACGCGTTTCCTTGCACATGTCCTGTTCACCTAGCAGCAAATAGGTACTTGGGTGTTAGTCAACTGGTGTGGGTTGCATCCTGACGGAAAAGATTGAGGACCCCAGTGGAAATAAATTAGTCCTCGATGACGCACTGACTTTCTTGGGTTATCCTGGGTGACGAACCCTTCGGGGTTAAAAATCCGAACAAAATCTTATCTTAATATGGAAATCATAACCAAGCTAATAATACATAAACTTGAAGTATAGCATTAGGACTTCTATTATTTACCTTTGATACGATGTCAAGAATTCTATTAGCTTTATTGCCAACACTTTTGCACTACTGTCTTGGCTTTACATTTTTTTGCTGACCAGAATTTCTAAATCTTTTTTGCACTCGGGATCGTTATGGGCTACATTACTTAACTTAAAAATACCATAGTTTTTTCTTAGGATTGGGACCTTATATTTGTCTGCATTGAACAACATCTGCCACTTATCTGACCACATCAACCTACCTAGTTCCTTCTGTAGCTTTCTAGTGTCCTCATCTGAAATTTGAAGGCTTGTTTTAGTGTCATTGGCAAATTTGCTTATGTTGCTATTTATTCCCTTATCTCTCTCATTTATGTAGATTGTGAACTTAGGGGTCCCATTACTGACCCTTGTAGCACAACCATTGTAATGGGTCCCTATTCCAATTTCTCCTCAACTCAGGAGAATTTATTCTGTACCATCCTTATAGAGAATAAACTTTGATGTGGAAAAAGACACTTATGTACAGTTCAGGACATTTATTAAAGGAAACGTTTCGCCACGAGTGGCTTCGTGGCGAAACATTTCCTTTAATAAATGTCCTGAACTGTACATAAGTGTCTTTTTCCACATCTTGTCGGTATCACCATACCATTTCCTCAATAAACTTTGAATTTGAATGTGCTGCTAATTTCTTCATCAGTCTCCTGTGTGGAACTCTTATCAGATACCAGACTGAAGTTCATATATCAGAATCGAAAATCAAATCAAAATTTTTATTTCTTTGTGTGGTATCAACAAACTACAGGTATACAAACTGTAGTTTAGTTTTTCTTTTTAGGTCACCCCGCCTCGGTGGAATACGGCTGGTGTCGAAAAAAAAAATCCTTCAAAGTAGCTTTGCACTGCATACCTGGAGTATAATTGCATTAGCAGTTATTGATTACATTAACTTTCACATAATTAAGATTGGCTGAGTGGTCTATTATTTGAAGCTAAGGACCTCCTGCTTTGTAAATGGTTATGACAGTTGCTATTATCCTATTTGTAGTGATCTGGTGAAGAGGCTAACCAGTCATTTGCTAAGTTATTCTTAACATTTCCTTGAAACCTTTTGAAAAAAGCTCGTCAGGGTCCGGTGACTTGTTTGGTCTCAGTATCTGAGAACCATGTCACTAGTGACACTGATCCTGTATAATTTACAAATTTTGATTTCTTGGATATTTGCATCTTGTGTAAAAAAAAAAAAAAAAAAAAAAAAAAAAAAAATAGTAGTGTCAAAAATTGGCACATTTCTTTGTCACTAACATTAGGCTGGTCCTAATTACTGTATATATAATTGGGCCTATCTTTTCCCTAATCTGGTTTCTATATGTATCTGAAAGAAACCTTAAGGATTGATTTTTAATTCCCTCAACTTTAATATTTCTCATTTGGCTTTCCTTATTTCATTTTTAATTTTTTATACAAGATGGATTTCCAACATGGAGACAATGCAGTAAAACAATTACTGTATAATTGCTTATTACTAAGGCCTTTCTCAGACTAATAATGAGGCAACCTTATTTAGGTCACACAATATAAATTTTGTCTAGGAAGTAGGTCAGGTGCAGGAAGGGCAAAGGTAGTTGTAACATTAAATTTCCACTAATCATAGCCAACACAAGGATTTTGCATAGTACAGTATGTGTATTTTTTACTATATTTACAGTGGAAAGTATTTTCCAACTATTATGGTTGTGGTTCCTGGCATGTTGAAAAATTGCTGAGCTATCTGTGAAAAACTAACAGAACACAAGATTTCTGTTAAGCTCAGGAACTAAAGACATTCCAGCAGTTTTCCAAGGTTGAGTGTAATGCATGGTCATATAAAGAGAATTATATATACATATATATTTTTTATTATTTTTTTATCACACTGGCCGATTCCCACCAAGGCAGGGTGGCCCGAAAAAGAAAAACTTTCACCATCATTCACTCCATCACTGTCTTGCCAGAAGGGTGCTTTACACTACAGTTTTTAAACTGCAACATTAACACCCCTCCTTCAGAGTGCAGGCACTGTACTTTTCATCTCCAGGACTCAAGTCCGGCCTGCCGGTTTCCCTGAACCCCTTCATAAATGTTACTTTGCTCACACTCCAACAGCACGTCAAGTATGTATGTCAAGTACATATGTAGCCCATAAATTAAATTAACAGTATTCCAAGGAACCCCAATGGAAATAAATTGTACTGTTTGACTATATTGCATTATCTTAGGTTAATTTTGATATAATTAAACATAAGTCCAAAGCAAAAACTTCGGGTTTATTTCTTGAATGTGCATTATTTCAAGCTGGTACCCTTTGATTCAAGCTGTATATCATATCTTTTTAGTTCTCTATATTTGAATGGATGACACAGCTTCATGGTAAATTGAATTTGATGAACATTTTATCCATTGCACCATGTATTTTTCAGTGGTGTGTGACAAGATGCAGATGTTTCAGTGCAAGAGTGGTGAGTGTATCACAAATTTCTGGCATTGTGATGGCACCACAGACTGTCCTGACAACTCTGATGAAGACCACTGCCATGAGGGAGAGGTATGTAATCTTTGGCATGTAAGTAATGTGTATTTGTTGTGTTATACTAAAGGTTAGGGATGGGGCAATAGCAAAATTTTTGCTGACTACAATAGTACTCAATTTTTGGCTGAATCTGATACTCTTCCCCCCCCCCCAAGAATTATGAAATGTAAACACACCTTGTAACCTTTGCGAAGAAATAAACTTTTGTTTTGTTTTTGTATCGTTTCCAATATTTCAGTTGCCTCTTATGACACGCATGGCTCGTGGAGGAAGGATTCTTCTCCACCTCCCCATGGAGATTGATTACTGTTCATTATATACAAGGAATGCTTATTGCCCAATAGATATTAAATAACCCAGTGAAATTAAATATTAAGTAACCTAAATTATTTGAGATGCCAATGTCATTACTCATTACAGAAACCTATGTAAGGATTACAAATTAAAAAAGGAAGCACAGAATTTATAAATCTCTTGACATATTTAGTTATCTGATGAAGACATTTTCAGAAATAAATTACAAAAATGAGTCTAAATAATTTTTAATTATATTAAACATAAAACTAAATTATTATTATTATAATAAAAAAGAAGCGCTAAGCCACAAGGGCTATACAGCCTTAAAACTAAAACATCCAACATTCTCATAATAGTACTGTTATATAAAGTTATCCTTTTTGAAAACTAAAAGAGTACATTATTGTACTAACTGGGAATTGAAAATCTAAAATTATAGTTCAGAACTTGAACAATCTCCTGGAATGAATTAAGTTTGTATCCCGAGGTACCACTGTATATGTACAGTGGACCCCCGGTTAATGATATTTTTTCATTCCAGAAGTATGTTCAGGTGCCAGTACTGACCGAATTTGTTCCCATAAGGAATATTGTGAAGTAGATTAGTCCATTTCAGACCCCCAAACATACACGTACAAACGCACTTACATAAATACACTTACATAATTGGTCGCATTGGGAGGTGATCGTTAAGCGGGGGTCCACTGTATATTGTTCTAATAGCTAAAATAAAAGATTCTCAGATTGAAGTTAAGGAACTTCATTTTCATTTTTGGAAGTTGATTTATTCCAGTGAGGAGAATGGAAAGCCATTAAACATTTTGAGTGAAATCCTTTGGTTACTCTTTTAGTTTTGAGGGTTGTGCACCAAAGGTGGCAAAAGAAAAATAGGAAATGGGGGGAAAAAAGTGGGTTGTCTATCAGTAAAAGCACTGAACAATTAAATTTCAACAATTAAGAACCCTATGAATTTGGGTGTTCAACTGTTCTATATTAGTAAAAAATACTGACTTACTAGAATGTACTTTATACTGTAAAGAAAAATGCTACAAGTTCCAGTTAAAATTATTTGATAAAACTCAAACAGAAAATCTTCCGTCCTGCTTGGCAATAATTAAAGACAAGTTGGCTTATAATTTATGCATCTTTCATTACTTATTTGAGCCCATTTAGAACTGCAAGTTCTGTTTAGCAAGCTATCAGAAATTTTAGAAAAGCTTGAAGAATTATGGTATGAAAGAACCATAATTCATAACATAGGAAGTTGTATTTAAATGGACACTTTTCTTAGGTGATGCATATAAACTAGAGCTTATTTTATGTGTAGGGTGATGGATGCAGCAGCCACCAATTTGCCTGTGCTTCTGGAATGTGCCTTCCCTACTCCTGGCGCTGTGATGGAGAGATGGATTGTCCAGATAGTTCAGACGAAGCAGACTGTGTGGTAAGATATTACTGTTTTCATATTTATCAACTTGATTTGCATATCTGTTTAAATATACAGTATAGTTAATAAACTTCTCAAAATTAATTCAGTATATTGTTCATTGGTACAGTAATTAAATATAATGCTACTGTCCCAGTTTCATATTTTACTATTATCTAATTACCTTCACAAATTCTCTAGCTGTAGGTGGATACATGTTCTGGTTTAGAAACCTTTTCATAGAGGAAAGGTGAAACAATATGGACCCTAGAATTTTGAAAAGCAGCATTGGATATTTTAATATGCATGTGACCTTCCATGTAACATATATATGCCTTTCTTGAAATCTCAATTCATCTTTTATACACAGGCAAATTGAGAAATGCATATGTTGCACAGGCTTATTATAAAATAGCCTACAGATATTTAATTGAAGAAATGCTGAAAACTTACATTAGGTCAAAATTGAAATATCCATGTGCTATGTGGTGTCCACATCTTAGAGGAAAAAACACATGGACCAGAAAGAAAAATCCAGAGATATAAAATTGATCCCCGAGTTAAGAAATATGAGTCGTCATGAAAGATTGAAAAAAACATTGATGCCAACATTGGCTGATGATGATAATGATCTTTTTTTTTTTTTTTTTTACTAAGTATAGTTTACACCTGTTTCAGAAAGGTGACATTATTGATTTACTTTATGGAAAGCCTAGGCTGGAAGTTTTAGTAAAGCAGTTTACTATAATGTTTGTGGAGGCTATTGCAAATGTTAGTAAAATATAACTGCAATTACTCATCTAAATTTAAGTACTACTGCACAGGACATACATTAAACTGAAGGCCAATAGACATTACATCGTGGGCAACACTTAGCCTATACTATACACACAAAATTTACTTGCTTGATTCAAAACAAAAATTACAATAAGAGATGTATGTAACTGTCAAGTTTAGCAGAGTGAGTGATACTAGCTACTTGAATTACAATACAAGATATGGTGAGATAGTACAGTATGTCTTTCTAAATTTGAGGGGAAAAAGGAGATACGAATTGATAAAAGGATATAAAAGAATAGATAACAGTAGTTTTTTGATACTTTCAACTGGGACAAAAAGAGCAACAGAGAAATTAAGAAAAAATGAAGCTGAAGGGATGCTGGGAAATTTTTCTTTACAAATTGTGGTAAAAGAATGGAATAAATGAAGAGAAAGTATTAAGCGCTACAGTCATTGGAAATTAAAAAATATATTTCCGTATGATGAACGCATATAATGAAGATGAGTACGCCACAAGCGTAGCTCTGCTCCTGTAGCTACAAATAGGTAATTACAGTTGTCTGTTTACATTATTGATAAAATATGGCATTGTAATATGGTTTATTTATGAATGTATTAGTATACATTTACCAGTAAACCAAGTTAAAAGGGTAACTTTGGCAAGTGATTTAATTATATAAGTATTGTGGATTGATTTTTGCATGCTAAGTATATAAATACATAATGACATTAATTTTATATTGTTCTGGTTTCAGATTGCCAGGAAATGCACAGATAACCAATATGAGTGTCACAATAGCCAATGCATTTCACTTAACCTTCTCTGTGATGGTATGCAGGATTGTGTTGATGGAGACGATGAAAAAAACTGTGGTGAGTGATCTGTGTACATATGTGGTTTCTTCTCACATACCACATGATTCTAGCATTGTAAATTTTAAAGCTCTGTTCCTCTTTATTCATACAAAAATTATTAGTTTATTACTGAGGGATAATTGTCCCCTTTTCCTTGGGCACAGAGTCCTGGCACTCTGGCAGTGAGGTTTGAGTGGCTCCAGTATCTGATGAAGAACCCACCATTTTGTTTTTTCTCCTAAATAGTACGGATTTTTTTTTTTTCTTGTCAAAATTTGCTGTGACTTAATGCACACATGACTTGGAAGGGATTATGGATATTGTTTGGTCTACAATTAATGGCATTAGAATTTTGATTATTATACATATTGTAATTAGATAGCTGCCATATCTGGCTATCTTCAATAGACCCCTGGCTGTCTTCAAGAAGGCACTGGACAGGCACCTAAAGTCAGTACCTGACCAACTGGGCTGTGGTTCGTACATCAGCTTGCATGCAGCCAGCAGTAACAGCCTGGTTGATCAGACCCTGATCCACCATAAGGCCTGGTCTCAGACTGGGTTGAGGGGGCATTGACCCCCAAAACCCTCTCCAGGTAAACTCCAGGTAATATGACAGCAAGTTAATCGTGATAGGAAATTGGTCTTGATAGTAACCAATTTTTCAGTACAGTAGTTAAAAAATGATGACAGTGAATAATAATGATGTTAGCAGCTTTATTAAAAGCATAGAATAGCTAATTATTATAATGCCTTGAAAATTACACAACTCAATTTTAGGGGGTATAGTAAGTTAAATCTTAACTGAAGGGGAGGTTTAATAACTATCAAGGTCACTTGGTTTTTTTCATAGTAGGCACAAATTGTGCAGTTTACCAAACAGTAGAGTATAATAATCATAATATAATCTAGGTAGTAAGCTGGTAGACAGCAACTCCCCAGGAAGGTACTACTGTCCTGCCAAGTGAGTGTAGAACAAAAGCCTGTAATTGCTTTACATGATGGTAAAATTGCTGGTGTCTTTTTTCTGTCTCGTAAACATGCAAGATTTCAGGTACATCTTGCTACTTACACTTGGGTCACACTACACATGCTTGTACAAGCATATATGTATATAGACACCCCTCTGGGCTTTCTTCTGTTTTCTTACTAGTTCTTGTTCTGGTTTATTTCCTCTTATCTCTATGGGGAGGTGGAACAAAATTCTTCCTCCGTAAACCATGCATGTCGTAAGATGAGATGAAAATGCTGGGAGCATGGGGCTGGTAACCCCTTCTGTATACATTACTAAAGTTAAAAAGAGAAACTTTTGTTTTTCTTTTTGGGTCACCCTGCCTCGGTGATATACGTCTAGTTTGTTGAAAGAATAATAATAATATGTAATAATAATATCTCTTTCTACAAGTACATGTACAAAGTATACAGGCCTAGCTGACATCAATGACATACTACTTTATAGAAAGCCGCTTGTTATGCAGAGCATTTCGGGCAAATTAGGTCAGTTTTTGTCCTCGGATGTGACCCCCACCAGTTGACTAATGCCCAGGTACCCATTTTACTGGTGGGTGAACATAGACAACCGGTATAAGGAAACGCCCAGTGTTTCAACTCTAGCTGGGAATCAAACTGGACTCTCACCGTGTGAAGCGAGAGCTTTTGCCACCAGGCCACGGGCCACCGAGCTAGTTTGTCAGAGGTACACTTATGTATGTACCAAATATTATAACATAAAATCACTTCCATAATTGGGATTCATCACATTTCCCTTCCTAAATTTGTAATTTTTGGTATGTATATA
Organism: Cherax quadricarinatus; assembly: GCF_038502225.1. NCBI lineage: Eukaryota > Metazoa > Arthropoda > Malacostraca > Decapoda > Parastacidae > Cherax > Cherax quadricarinatus. The sequence goes on along the minus strand of NC_091310.1, from coordinate 48,022,960 downwards.
TCTTTTCTTTTCTTTCAACAAACCGGCCGTATCCCACTGAGGCAGGGTGGCCCATAAGGAAAAACGAAAGTTTCTCCTTTTAAATTTAGTAATTTATACAGGAGAAGGGGTTACTAGCCCCTTGCTCCCGGCATTTTAGTTGCCTCTTACGACACGCGTGGCTTACAGAGGAAGAATTCTGTTCCACTTCCCCATGGAGGTAAGAGGAAATAAAAAAAGAACAAGAACTAGTAAGAAAAATATAAGAAAACCCAGAGGGGTGTGTATATATATGCTTGTACATGTATGTGTAGTGTGACCTAAGTGTAAGTAGAAGTTGCATGTTTACGAGACAGAAAAATGAACACCAGCAATCCTACCATCATGTAAAACAATTACAGGTATATTATGTATGTATTCTTCTTTCTTTCAACGTACCAGCCGTATCCCACTGAGGTGGGGTGGCCCAAAAGGAAAAACTTAAGCTTCTCCTTTTAAATTTAGTAATACATACAGGAGAAGAGGTTACTAGCCCCTTGCTCCCAGCATTTTAATCGCCTCTTACGACACGCATGGCTTACGGAGGAAGAATTCTGTTCCACTTCCCCATGGAGAATTATGTATATATATATATATATTTGTGTTAAAATTGTTTTGATGTAATTTGCAGGCAAGCAAGGGTGTCAGGAGTCAATTAATAGCTTCCTGTGCAAGTCTGGAGGGTGTGTCAGCACAGACAAACTGTGTGACAGTCACAATGACTGTGATGATGGCAGTGATGAGGGTGACCAATGTAGTAAGTTTTCTTGTGCATTTTACCATACTGTTTTTAGCATATACACGTATACTGTATGGAGAACTAAGATAATCACCTATAATATTTTTGACCCTGAAGTATCAATGTTTGAATTATAGATTCAGGTCTACATTTACAAATAATGTTTCAAATATTAAAAATCATAATCTATCAAGAGTGATTAACATCCTCTTGTTAGCTTAGTAACAATAATTCACATCAAATAGCATTAGGAGTCAGGTGAAAATGAAATAGAGGCATTGGTCTTTAATTATCAATCTCTGTACAGTACATAGGCTTACTTGAATTTACCTGGCTACTTGTAGGCTTCCATTTCTGATGTCTTTTTTAGTTATGGACATGTATATATAATCCAATGACAATTTGAGTAATTTTATGCATACATGTACTGTCTTTTAGGCGAGTGTAAATATAAATTTAGGAGTTACAATGAGTAGAAGAGAATTGAATATTGTATACCTGGAGAGGGTTTCGGGGGTCAACGCCCCTATGGCCCAGTCTGTGACCAGGGCTTATGATGGATCAGGTCCTGATCAACCAGGCTGTTACTGTTGGCTGCACACAACCCAGTGTACAAACCACAGCCCGGCTGGTTAGGTACTGACTTTAGGTGCCTGTCCAGTGCCTTCTTGAAGACAGCCAGGGTTCTATTGATAATCCCCTTATGTATGCTGGGAGGCAGTTGAACAGTCTTTGGCACCTGACACTTATTGTGCTGTCTCTTATGTTAGTGGTGCCCCTGCTTTTCATTGGAGGGATGTTGCATCATCTGCCAAGTCTTGCTTTCATAGGGAGTGATTTTTGTGTGCATGTTTGGTACTAATCCCTCTAGATTTTTCAAATGTATATGTATCATCATCTCTCTCTCCCACCTGTGTTCTAGGGAGTAGGGAGGAACTTTTAAGTGTTCCCAGTAATTGAGGTGTTTTATTGCAGTTATGCACACCGTGAAGGTTTTCTGTACATTTTCTAGGTCAGCAATTTCACTTGCCTTGAAAGGTGTTGTTAGTGTGTAGCAATATTCCAGCCTAAATATAACACGCAACCTGAAGAGTCATCATGGGTTTGGCATCCCTACTTTTGAAGGTTTTCATTATCCATCCTGTCATTTTTCTAGCAGATGTGATTGATAAAAAGTTATGGTCTTTGAAGGCGAGATCCTCTGACATTATCGCTGCCAGGTCTTTTACATTTTTTTTTCACTATTGTGTAGTTGGAATTTTTGTACTGATAGTTTTAATTTCCTCTCATTTTCCATGTTGAAGTAATTGAAATTTCTCATCATTGAACTTTGTATTGTTTTCTGTGGCCCATTTAAAGATTTTGTTGATGTCCACCTGAAGTCTTGCAGTGTCTTCCATGGAGAACACTCATGCAAATTCGGATGTTATTTGCAAACAAAGACTTGGTGCTGTGGCTTACATCCCTGTCTGTCAGATATGAGGATGAGAAACAGGATGGAGCAAGTACTGTGCCTTGTGGAACAGAGCTTTTTCACCATAGATGCCTCAGACTTTACTCTGTTTACTACTACTCTTTGTGTTCTGTTTGTTAGGAAATTATAGATACATTTACCAACTTTTCCTGTTATTCCTTTATCATGCATATTGTGTGCTATTACACACTGGCCACACTTGTCAAAGGCTTTTGCAAAGTCTGTGTATACTACATTTGCATTTTGTTTGTCTTCTAGAGCATCCAGGACCTTGTCATAGTGGCTCAGTAGCTGGGACAGGCAGGAGCGACCTGCCCCCAGGTGCGCACACACACCTGGGGCTAAAAGATGTGTAAAAGAGATTGATTTTGGGAGATGTTAAGTGAATGTTTAGGGAATTTTGAGCTAAGAGAGAGAATTATTGCATTGGGGGGATATACATGCTAAAATGGGCAGGACGTCATGGTGACCCAAAAAAGAAGAAACAAAAGTTGTTCTTTTTACATTTAGCAATTTATTCAGAAGAAGTTACTAGCCCCTTGCTCCCAGCATTGTAGTTGCCTCTTACGACATGCATGGCTTGTGGAGGAAGGATTCTTCTCCATTTCCCAATGGAGATTAATAAGTATAAGAGATTATATAGGGCAGAATGATAGTAGTTTATTATGCTATGTATTATGTGATAATTTATAGGATAGCATTTTATCTTCACTTCAAAAGCCTGTTTTTTTTTACATTTGATATTTGAGTACTGTAGTGCAGTAATTGTTTTAAATTGCCTAAGAAATCTTGTATAGCTAATTTTTATTTTTGGTTCTACTACTTATACTGTCCCTCCTACTGCTATTGCTCTTTTTTACTACTATTCATTCTCCTCCTCCTTTTACCTCAGTGAAAACTGCTAGCAGTATCATAGGGTAAATTGTATTTCAGATGAGACATGCGTCGAGACCAAGTGCATCTATCAGTGTTTCAAGACTCCAGTGGGACCTCAGTGTGCTTGTCCTCAGGGTCAACATATTGATCCTCTTAATTCTTCAAACTGTCTAGGTAACTGATCTCAGCTGTTTTACATCTTGCAAAAACAGTGATTATGAATGAGTGAGGTGAAAGTGTTGAATGATGAAAGTATTGTCATTTTGGGGATTTTCTTTATTTTTGGGTCACCCTGCCTAGGTGGGAGATGGCTGACTTGTTGGAAAAAGAAAATGGAAAGCCAATAGTATGTGTAGTATTTCAGACAAATTAGATTAAGACTAAAACTACTAAACATTGAGAAGCTTATGTAGATGTGAACATCTCTAAAATTTTAAGTTAGGAAGAAATAAATAATAGCTGATATACAAATTACAAGGAGTAATGTCACATGCTTAGCACATATATTAAACTGTGCATGAGCCTACTGGCTCATGCACAGTTTAATATATGTGCAAGGGAAGCGGGCAATATGTCAGTTTTGTTGGATGGTACTGACGAGTTTAATAACCATTGCCTAGAATCATCAGTTATAAAACTAACCAACACCATCAAACAAATCAATGGGATCTCTACTTTGTTAGCTCCCATACTGCATATTGTATTAAACAGAACATGGACAAGTAAGCTACCTGCAGTGTTCCAACCTCATTCCAGTACCTAAGCTTGTGATGCCACTCTGTGAACTAGATAAGCCACTGTCTTTCATAAATGTTTGATAAAACCCAGTGCTGGGTGAAGCATACAAGTAAAGGACTCCCCCCCCCCCCCTCTACACATTTCTTGTTCACAAAAATCTACATTAAAGATGAAATAGACATAAATCCAGTTCAGAAGTCTCTTGCTAACCGTCAACAAGCATGGGTCACCATAAGGAAGTAAATATGAGTGGTGAGGTTGTGCCAGTGCCATTAGGTACATAAAACACATGCCACCTACTTCTTAAACCAGGTGTTAACTAAGCAGTGTGGAGAAACCCCAAGTAATATACTTAACAACCTTAATCAGATCTGAATCAGTATTTGTGTATCTTTGGTATGTAATTCAGTGGTTCATCACTGTATTAATGCAATTAGAGTAAATTTGGGCTATTGAAGTGATTGTAATCCATAATGAAAATGACAATGAAAATCTTTATTTCCATGAAGTACAGTATAGGAATAATTAACATGTTAAAGAGATTTAATGGCAAGTCCTTGCTTATGCAGAGCATTTCAGGCAGCCTTAAAATTAACTTATAACTTCTGGTCAGTTAGTTAACCCTTAAACGGTCCAAACGTATACATACTATACCTACTGTACAACTATGATATACTCCTTAGTGTTAAGTAGACTGTAAGCCAATAATGTTAAGTTGGCCCATAATGCCTAGGCATAATAGAGGCTCTTTGCATTGCAACCCACTATTGTAAATACTAAATCTCAATGCACTGTTTGCAAAGACATAAAATAAATAAATAAATACGTTCACCTGCGCAGCGCCCCGAATATTTTGAGAATTTTTTTTTATAGGAAAAAAGAGCATGTGGTACCCAGGTGTCACCAATTTTTTTTTCCTATGACTCACACTTGAGTGCACACACCCATTCTCTCGTGTCTAGGCGACTCAGGCCTATCGTGCCAATGTTGAATGATGACAAATAAAATGTATATATACGTTTGGGGGGCTACGCAAGAGAACATATACATATATACGTTTGGACCGTTTAAGGGTTAATTTAGTTTATTAGAATTTTGTGGTTTCAAGTTTGATGGTTAAACATTTTATATACATACCATTTTGGTATAATGTTTGTAATGGTGAATATTGAAATAGTAAGTATTTATAGTTAAAATGAACACTGAAATAGTATATTGGTAACAGTAGGAATTATTATTTGTTAATTTGAATTGGGTGAACAGGTTTTTGATATTCTTTAGGATAAATGATTATGCATAATTTGGGTGTGATTAAGCATATGCTTTTTAATTATAGTTGAGTCAGGTAGCAGACAGGGAACATTTTGCATCTTTCAGTAGGGAGTTCCAAATTTTAGGACTCTTGATTTGGATGTAGTTCCTAGATAGGGCGAGTCAAACGTGTAGTAAACCAGGTATTTATTTCTTGTATTGCCATGAAATTGTGTAATTTTAAACCGTATCTTAAATTATGTTCCTATATTGCATTAAGCCTCCTTAATGATTGTTCTCTCCTTGTTAGATGTAAATGAGTGTGAAAGTGACGAAAGCGTGTGTGACCACTTCTGCACTAACAATGATGGAAGTTACACTTGTTGGTGTGGTGAAGGATACGAGCTGCAGACAGATGGAGTAACTTGCAACACAAAAAGTATGTTATTAGAGTCAATGAACATTGTTGCTTTTCAATTTTTTTTTTTTGGGGGAGGGGGTCAGTTTTATCATGCATTAAATTGTTGTCTGAGGTAAATATGGTAAGCCTAAATTAAAAACCACTAAAATATGGTTGTAGCATATTTGTGCATTGTCACAACAGTGATTGATTTTCTTCATACCTGAAATACTATACGTACCTCAATCAGCCTCGGTTTAAATATTTTAAATAAATTTTAACACCCTTAACCAGTTTTGCTGTAATAATTTGGCGAAAAGTTGAAAAAATGAAATGGGTGATTCTTTATATTTTTCACATACCACAGGGCAGTACAAACATTGTATAGTCTTTAAAACAAATTAAGGAAGATTACCTCTAAGATAGTTTGAACTTCAAGCCTTGATTAAAATCTGTTCTGTCTTGGCGTAGGTTTTAATTTTATCAATAATATTTACCTTACCTGCCTCGGTGGGAGACGGCCGACTTGTTGAAAAAAAAAAAAAAAAAAAAATTTACCTTACCAGAGTTTGCCTGTTCCAGAGCATGAACGAGCCTTCTTACTAGCAGCAGTGGACAATGGTATAAGGTTGTTTAGCCTAGATCATTCTTCTTATACACAGGTTTTTATAGGAGACAAAGTGGTAAATATTGCACTACTGTAGTTTAGCCTTAAATTAAAAAGTACAAAATGAATATATCTGTTAGTATATTAATTTTTATTTCCTTGCATAAAGTATAATAAAAATTGCTCTGTCTAAATAGACTGTGGGCGTTGCCTATGATCCTCTGGATCATGTAGTATATTGGAGCGACCTGGAGGGCATCTACAATATACCAGTTCACCCTAGACAAGCTCCTTCAGTTGTTGTTAATGAAGGTTTGAGACTAATAATTTTCAGTTACTCAGTATTATTAATAAAAATACATATAGCAATAATAAAACCATAGAAAATACATTGATTTATAATGTTGGTTATTGTTACAGGCATTGGACGGGCTGAGTCTCTTGCTGTTGATTGGATGGGGAGGAATCTATATATAGTTGACTCAGTAAAACATCAAATACTAGTGTGTTCCCTGGTTGGTACTGCATGTCATGTACTTATCAGTGACCAGGGAGGAGACCCAACAACTATTCAACTTGACATTAAAAATAGGTATGAAAGTAATGAACACAGTACAGTAATCCTTAATTTGCAAGTAAACATTGACAAAAAAACTATTCCTTATGAGCCATACAAAGAGGTTATTGCAGTTATTACAATTTATTGTATTTTTTTAATTTTGGAAGATAAATTTGAATATTATAATACAAATAAAATTTGATACAATTGAAGGCTTAGAAAAAAAACACTAATTCTGTTATGTAATTTGGGCAATCTAATCACAAGGCTTTAACACTACCTGAACTAGATCTATTCTTGGCCAGCTCTTCCCTGCTGTACTTACAAAAGCCTGTCCGTCACCTAGGTATACAGTTTTGCATGGGTACATTCCATGGGTACATTCCACAACTTGAGTCTAAACTTTACCTGCATCTCTGCCACAAGGAGTAAGTCCTGTTCTACCTATTATGTTTTCTTCATTCACCTGGAACCCATCTCATAGTGCAGTTTTTGTGATAGGGAGTGGTAGCCCTTTTCTCATTGTGTGAGACTTCCTTTTGTAATTTGGTGTTCAGATGTGAGCTGCTTTCCTAGATTGGCCTTGATGCAACTGTGGTCAGAGATGTTGGCTTCTCTCTATGCAGTCTATAGATGGTGTTTGAAATACATATTTGTGGGTAGTTGCCAGTGACCCCTAAGTGCCAAGCTCCAGTGATAACCTTGGCATATTTCTTGGAGCATAATTTTGTTCATACTTAAATGATTAAGATCTTTAATGATGGGTCAGAGAGTGTGATGTTGCCCTTGCAGTGATCACGGGTGAGAACTCATATTGTGCACAGTTGTCAAATGAGGCCTCTGTGTTCAGTGTTGAGTTCCATGCAATACCCGGTGATTTTGTTCTGATAACTTGCTTAGTTGGATTTCCTGTGTTTGCTCTCTGATCTGGTGCAGTATACTTATGTTTACCCTGTGGTCTGAAAGATCTAGGATTATTCAGTCAATCTCTATACCTGAACTCCACAAGGATATAGGGTTCTGGGGTTACCAGGCCATGCTGGTGTCCCAGAAAATAAGCAGCCAGATGCTGCAGCAAACACAAAATACAAATACAGATGAAATATTTCTTTTCTACAGTATACAGATAATGTAGCTCACATGTAATAATATTTAGTGAAGGGATTCAGGGAAACCGGTTACTTTCATAATAGCTGAACTTGAATCCTGGAAATGGGAAGTACAGTACCTGCACTTTAAAGGAGGGGTTTGGGATATTGGCAGTTTGGAGGGATATGTTGTGTATCTTTATATGTATATGCTTCTAAACTGTTGTATTCTGAGCACCTCTGCAAAAACAGTGATTGTGCGAGTGAGGTGAAAGTGTTGAATGATGAAAGTATTTTCTTTTTGGGTCACCCTGCCTCGGTGGGAGATGACTGACTTGTTAAAAAATAAAATGTAATAAAATATGTATTGTTAGGCACAAAAGAAAGCCATTAGCATGAGGTGCATTTTGGGCAAACTAATCCTAGTGCTTAAAGACTACTTAAGAGCCAGACATTGATTATTAAGTAGGAGTTCTTAAATCTACAAAAAAGAGAAGTAGCTATATGAACAATAGTACAGTTTTAAAAGTATGAGTTCTATAGTGAGCTTGCTCTATAGTAGTCATCTGAATTAGTGACTTAATGGGCTACGAACAACAGACATGTCCTCAAAAGTGGCAGGCCCTGTGGGTCCTACAGATGAGAAGCAAGTTATACAGGGTTTGGCAACAGCCATACCACATTGAATGCACCACTCCTTGTCCAATCAGAGGTGTTAAGCAATGTTGGGCTTGGTTAGTACCGGGATGGATGACTGCTTGGGAACCCCAAATGCTGTTGGCATCAGTTTTGTCTGCCCAAAATGCTCAGGCATCCCAGTGGGTTTCTTTGTGTTTAACAATATTTTATAACGTGTAAATCACACATTGTACAGTGGACCCCCGCATAACGATCACCTCCGAATGCGACCAATTATGTAAGTGTATTTATGGAAGTGCGTTTGTACGTGTATGTTTGGGGGTCTGAAATGGACTAATCTACTTCACAATATTCCTTATGGGAACAAATTCGGTCAGTACTGGCACCTGAACATACTTCTGGAGTGAAAAAATATCGTTAACCGGGGGTCCACTGTATATACAAAGAGGTGGTTCGGACATGTAGAGAGAATGGAGCAAAACAAAGTGACTTCAAGAGTGTATCAGTCTGTAGTGGAAGGAAGGCGGGGTAGGGGTCGGCCTAGGAAAGGTTGGAGGGAGGGGGTAAAGGAGGTTTTGTGTGTGAGGGGCTTGGACTTCCAGCAGGCATGCATGAGCGTGTTAGATAGGAGTGAATGGAAACAAATGGTTTTTAATACTTGACGTGCTGTTGGAGTGTGAGCAAAGTAACATTCATGAAGGGGTTCAGGGAAACTGGCAGGCCGGACTTGAGTCCTGGAGATGGGAAGTACAGTGCCTGCACTCTGAAGGACGGGTGTTAATGTTGCAGTTTAAAAACTGTAGTGTAAAGCACCCTTCTGGCAAGACAGTGATGGAGTGAATGATGGTGAAAGTTTTTTTTTTTCGGGCCACCCTGCCTTGGTGGGAATCGGCCAGTGTGTTAATAATAATAATAATAATAATAATAATAATAATAATAAAATGCGTATATTGTGGTTTTTATAACTTGGGTGCCTATAAGGATCTCAGGAGCTTGGAGGAGTGTGTTGACATTAACAGTTTAATGGGATTTTTAACTAATGTTGGTTATTTTAGCTTGGCATGAAAGTTTATTTTTTTTTTTTTTTCAACAAACCAGCCATATCTCCCCACGAGTACAGAAAGGTTTCCTAGCCCCTTGCTCCCAGCATTTTAGTCGCCTCTTATGACATGCATGGCTTATGGAGAAAGAATTCTGTTCCACTTCTCCATGGAGATAGTTGATGTTATTCTATTTTATTTATGCTAATACACTAGTTTTCATTGTTCGCTAATTTTACCTTAAGTGCTCTTGTGTGTTATTTATTTTTTTATTGCTAAGTGTGCTGAATGATCACTCGGGTTAAAATGATCTTCAATCTCTAAACTACCAACTTGCTAACTTTTGAGGTTTATGATAGTAATATGGTTCATATATAAGAGCTTATTCATTTTATTATAGTATTCATAAGGAAGCGCTAAACATGTAGGGGTCATATAGAACCTGGGAAATGTTCAAAGAGGCCCTTCTGATGAATTTCCTAAATTCAGTGTCCCTCCTTACTGGTACTCTAATATAATTTTTTTTTTTCAACAAGTTGGCCATCTCCCACCGAGGCAGGGTGACCCAAAAGATAAGATAAGATAAGATTTCGTTCGGATTTTTAACCCCAGAGGGTTAGCCACCCAGGATAACCCAAGAAAGTCAGTGCATCATCGAGGACTGTAACTTATTTCCATTGGGGTCCTTAATCTTGTCCCCCAGGATGCGACCCACACCTGTCGACTAACACCCAGGTACCTATTTGCTGCTAGGTAAACAGGACAATAGGTGTAAGGAAACATGTCGAAATGTTTCCACCCGCCGGGAATCGAATCCGGGCCCTCCGTGTGTGAAGCGGGAGCTTTAGCCACTAGGCCACCGGGCCACCCAAAAGAAAATATTTTCATAATCATTAAACATTTTCACCTCATTCATACATAATCACTGTTTTTGCAGAGATGCCCAGAACACAACAGTTTAGAAGCATATACGTATAAAGATACACATCTCCCTCCAAACTGCCAATATCCCAAACCCCTCATTTAAAGTGCAGGCATTGTACTTCTCATTTCCAGTACTCGAGTCTGGCTATATAAAAATAACCAGTTTTCCTGAATCCCTTCACTAAATATTACCCTGCTAACACTCCAACAGCTCGTCAGGTCCCAAATATCATTTGTCTCCATTCACTCCTATCTAACACGCTCACGTATGCTTGCTGAAAGTCCAAGCCCCTCGCCCACAAAACCTCCTTTACCCCCTCCCTCCAATCTTTTTGAGGATGACCCCTACCCTGCCTTGCTCCCCCTATAGATTCATACTTTGATCCATTCTCTCAAAATGACCAAACCACCTCAACAACCTCTCTTCAGCCCTTTGACTAATACAGTACTTTTATTAACTCCACACCTTCTCCTAATTTCCATACTCTAGATTCTCTGCATAATATTTACACCACACATTGCCCTTAGACAGGACATCACTGCCTCCAACCACCTCCTCACTGCAACATTTACAACCCAAGCTTCACACCCATATAAGAGGGTTGGTACCTAATATAATCTTGAGTTTGGTCTGGAGCCCATGATGATGCCAGCGATGGATCTCACAGTGTGAACTCGATATTTGAAGGAAAGGAATATTTGTTAAATAGAGTATACAAGAATTTGGGTCTGTGAAAGATGAGGTGAATCATAGAATTAACAAGGGAAAGAAGGTGAGCATGCACTGAGGAGTTTGTGGAGACCAAGAACTTTAGCCATGAAAGCAAAGAGGGGACTGTATGAGAGTATAGTTATACCAATGCTCATGTATGGGTGTGAGGCATGAGTTGTGAATGTTGCAACAAGGAGAAAGCCAGAGGCAGTGGAGATGTCATGTCTGAGGGCAGTGTGTGGTGTGAATATAATGCAGAGAATCTGTAATTTAGAGATTAGGAGGAGGTGTGGTATTACCGAAACTATTATCCAGAGGGCTGAGAAGGGGTTGTTGAGATGGTTTGGACATGTAGAGAGGATGGAACGAAATAGAATGACATCAAGAGTGTAAATCTGTAGTGGAGGGAAGGCAGGGTAGGGGTCGGCCTAGGAAAGGTTGGAAGGAGGGGGTAAAGGAGGTTTTGTGTGTGAGGGGCTTGGCCTTCCAGCAAGCGTGCATGAGCGTGTTAGATAGGAGCACATAGAGACAAATGGTTTTTAGGACTTGATGTGCTGTTGGAGTGTGAGCAAGGTAACATTTATGAAGGGATTCAGGGAAACCGGCAGGCCGGACTTGATTCCTGGGGATGGCAAGTACAATGCCGGCACTCTGGAGGAGGGGTGTTAATGTTGTAGTTTTATAACTGTAATGTAAGCACACCTCTGGCAAGACAATGATGGGATGAATGATGGTGAAAGTTTTTCTTTTTCAGGCCACCCTGCCTTGGTAGGAAATGGCCAATGTGTTAATAAAATAATAATAAATAAAAATTTGTAAAAAAAATTGTTAAAATGGCAATGCATTAGGTAAGTATTTTAATTATTGAGCCATTTTTGCAGGTAAATTTTATTTATGTAACTTTTAATAATGTTAATTCTGCTAATGTTAATAACCGTGCACCCCTCAGGGAAGGTTCCTTGATGTTGGTGAGGGGCTCTTGATTTAGGGAATTGGATCTGTGCTCCAGTTCCCCGAATTAAGCCTGAATGCCTTCCAGATCCCCCCCCCAGGTGCTGTATAATCCTATGGGTTTAGTGCTTCCCCCTTGATAATAAAAAAAAATAACCGTGCATATAATACTCCAAGGTTCATGTACTGGCTGGACAGAAGTAGTTCACTACTTGAGCAAGCAGGGATGGATGGTTCAATAAGGAAAGTCTTAGTCCAAGAAAGATCAGGTTTGCTCACAGGATTGGCACTGGACGTTCCAGCAGGCAGAATTTATTGGATGGATGAGTTGAAGGGCATGATCTTCACCATAAACACTAATGGCACTGACAGCAAGGTAAATCTGGGGCTGTTTCCTCTTTCATCAATTTGTAGATTCAAAGTATAGTGTGAACTTCACTCTCAGTAAGAAGCAGCAGCTTTGAATTAATGCACGGTCATGGATTTAATAGGATTATTGCATGATTATCACATTATTAGAACAAAATGAAAATTATTTTTTTATAGTAATGCCCTATTTTACAAACCTGAAAAATCTTTCATGAAAGCACTTGGCTGAAGCTTCCATCAGCCGCCCATACTCTGTGGCAGTCTGGGAGGAACATCTCTACTGGACTGACATGAAGCATCGCCACATCCATTCATGTCTAAAGCGCAATGGCAGGAAAGCACACACAGTGCTGAAGAGCAGTCATGAACAGTTTTATAGTTTAAGTATTTATCATCCATCAATGTTGTACCAGGTAAATTATAATCAATACAGGTTTCATTACATATACAATACAGGTCGGCCATCATAAATCCGGCAGTCGGTCATCCGGTTCCATCAGGTAGTCGGCACTAATTTCGGCTAGCATAATTTCAAATTTCCAGGGTTGCTACACCAACCTGCTGCTACTGTTTGGTGGCTCTACTTGCTGCACAAGTCATTCCAATTTCTTTTTCTCCATTTATTATTATAACCTGCTTGCTTTTAGCCCAAGCGATGGTTCCAATGAATAGAAGAATTGCTTCTCGTTGTGTAAAGCACATACACAGTACTTTTTTTTTTTTTTTTAACAAGTCGGCCATCTCCCACTGAGGCAGGGTGACTCAAAAAGAAAGAAAAAAAAATCCCAAAAAAGAAAATACTTTCATCATTCAACACTTTCACCTCACTCTCACATAATCACTGTTTATGCAGAGGTGCTCAGAACACAACAGTTTAGAAGCATATACGTATAAAGATACACAACAAATCCCTCCAAACTGCCAATATCCCGAACCCCTCCTTTAGAGTGCAGGCATTGTACTTCCCATTTCCAGGACTCAAGTCCGGCTATATAAAAATAACCGGTTTCCCTGAATCCCTTCACTAAATATTACCCTGCTCACACTCCAACAGATCGTCAGGTCCCAAATACCATTCATCTCCATTCACTCCTATCGAACACGCTCACGCACGCCTGCTGGAAGTCCAAGCCCCTCGCTTTGAAGCCACTGTTGGTTGCCATGAGCTCAGTCTTGTGATGCAGGGGAATATGCTTTATTATTTATTTATTTATTTATTTATTTTATTTATTTTATAATTTGAACATACATACAGATGTACAAAAAAAAATACAGGTAAGAGCAGCATGCCAAAGCCACTTGTATGCATAGCATTACGGGCTGGCTTAAAATTAACTTAAGATTAACTAAGCAATGATGTAATCAGTGATAAAACATTATTGTAAACAGATAACAATAAAGCACAAATGAGTATTACAAAGACAGGTCATATGGTTGCATGCATTGCTGTACATTCAGTCGAATGGAGTATTCTGTTAGGTAGTGTATTTAAAAAATAAGTTAGATTGGGTCTTAGGTTTAAAATTTGTGATATAATTGTGAGAAAGATTTAAGATATACAATTTATAAGGTTCAGTTATTCAGTATTTATTTGGTTTTGGATGAGTAAGTGATCTTTGAGAAGAGACTTGAATTTATAAACAGGTAGTGTTTCTTTTATATTTACAGGTAATGAATTCCAGATTTTAGGGCCTTTTATGTGCAATGAGTTTTTGCATAGCGTGAGATGGACACGAGGAATATCAGAGTGATCTGTGTCTTGTGTTATGGTCATGTGTTCTGTTGAGGTTGGCAAGGAGATGTTTGAGGGGAGGGTTAATATCAGAGTTAAGTATTCTATGTATGTAATAGGTGCAGTAATAAGTATGGACGTTTTGTATGGTGAGTAGGTTGAGTGTTTTGAATATTGGTGGAGTGTGCTGCCTGTAGTGGGAATTTATCATTCTGACTGCAGCCTTTTGTTGGGTAATTAGTGGTCTGAGATGGTTAATTGTTGTTGAGCCCCATGCACAAATTCCATAGGTGAGATAGGGGTAAATAAGAGAGTGATATAGGGCCAGGAGGGCTGACTGTGGAACATAGTACCGTATCTTCGATAGTATGCCTACGGTTTTGGAAATTTTCTTAGAAATTTGTTGTATATGTGTATGAAATTTGAGTATTATCAAGGTGGATTCCTAAGAATTTTCCCTCTGTTAGCTTTGTGATAGGTGATCCGTTTATCATTATGTTAAGAGGGACATCTGTAGCTCTGTTACCAAACTGAATGAAGTAGGTTTTGTCAATGTTTAGTGTAAGTTTGTTAGTCCTCATCCAGGTAGATATTTTCTGTAATTCGGTATTTACGGTATTGGCTAGCGTGACTGGGCTCGGGTGAGAGAAGACGTATGTAGTGTCATCTGCAAATAGTGTGGGTCTGAGTAATTGCGAAGCATTTGGTAGGTCGTTTATGTATAGGAGAAAGAGAAGAGGGCCAAGGACACTTCCCTGTGGGACACCAACTGTAATTGGTTGTGCGGAAGAGTTTGCTCCATTTGTGTACACATATTGGCTTCTGTTGCTGAGGTATGACTTGAAGTTGAGGGAGTGCCCTCTTATACCATAGTGTGACAATTTTGTGGAGCAAGTCATGGTCAACTGTATCAAAAGCTTTACGTAAGTCAATGAAGATCCCCAGTGGGACTTCTTTTTTCTCTATTGCAGTGTATATATGTTCTAGCATGTGTATAATGGCATCATTAGTATTTTTATTAGGCCTGAATCCAAATTGGCAGGGGTTGAGTATGTTTTGGGAGATGAGGTAGGAGTAGATTCGTTTATGAATTAATTTTTTGAAGATTTTTGAGAGAGGGTGTAAGTTGGATATTGGCCTATAGTTATTCAACTCTGTTTGATCTCCTCTTTTATGGATCGGGGTGACCCTTGCTATTTTGAGAACTGTAGGGAAGGTGGAGGATTCAGTGGATTTGTTAAAGAGTGTTGCAATGATTGGTGATAGTACTTGTGACACTTTTTTGTATATAAAGGGTGGTAAGGTATTTAAATCTCTCGCCTTGTTTTTTAGTGCGTTGATAATAAGAGACTTCGTATGGGCTAGTCAGAGCTAGGAACAGTGTGTTCGGGTAGTTGCCAGTGAGGTAGTCATTTGGTGGGGTATCGGATCTTGGGATTTTATTACACTAAAATCAACACTACGGCTTATTTACCTATCACAATTGATCTAAAATGACATGATAAATAATACGTATACATAAGATAAAAACATGTTAAATACTTCAGAATGAATACTATTTGGCATAATGCCGAGCAGTTCTACGGACTTCTGGGTTATCCTAGGTTCTCTGCACGTGTGCTGCTATGTATCAGTCAATCATAGAATGGAAGATATATTACAGACACAGATATGATTTTGATTGGTTTTATAACGAAAAGTACCTTGAAATTGAGCTCATTGTGGAAATATTAGATTTTTGCCAATGTTCAATGAACTTTGTGCAAGTCAAGTTGGTTAACTCTATTAAGTGTATTCTAACCTAACCACTCCTGTAATCCGGCAAACTCAATAATCGGCACACTACAGGCTCCACTAATGCAGGATTTGTGATGGCCAACCTGTATTAGTTTTCTGAAGAAATATTAAGACCAGTAACAGATCTTTTGAAGATGAATCTTGAAAAATTGTTTGAAGGTATATATTGTTTGAAATATATATGTACTACATAGGTAGTATACGTGTACGTGTATTTCAAGCAATCGTATACATGTAGTTAGGAATATTTTGAAAAACACAGACAAGTATTATTTTAACACTAAATATGGAAAGGTACATTCTTATTAGTTAAAGCTGTTTGAAAGTATGGTTATAATCGGTAGCAAATGCCAACGTACATCTTTACTAATGAAGGCTGTCAAGAGATATCCAATATATTTTTACTAATGAGGTACATATTGGAAGTGCCAGTTGTCTGAGGGTAAATTCTCTCCCGTAGGAGATATTGAATATTACATTGCATCCTCTGGCAGTTGTAAAAGCTAGGAAAGTACATAATATTGAAAATGGCCTTGGAATGCTGTTCAGTGATTTTTTCCTGTATTGTATCCTGTCAGGATCTCTCAGTGGCCTTGAAGTGACAGAAAATCTGTGAATCATTCAGTAGTTCTCACATCTTCTATAATGAATTCTTCCAATGATGAGTGTCAGCAGATATATTTCAAGCAGTAGTTGAGCTGAAATAAACATGGGTGATGTCACAAATGAAAAAAAGTACAAAATTGATTTTTTTTTCTACATACATAGCTGTTCTGTTAAAGAGCACAACACTTGATGTAATAATACAGTACAGTGTATGTGTGTCAAATGCTAAATCCATGAGTCAGTCAGCACAAGGTACTAGACTTGATCAAGCAGTCTATTTCTTCAAAACATATATGGATATTACAATGAGTGAGATGTTTGATTGTGTACAGATTTGATAGTTCTCAAATTGCATTGTTTGTATGCACAAAGGAAAACTCCTTATGTGCAACATTTTGGATAAATTAAAGCTGCTTAAAATGCTTCAACCTACTTAACACCTGTAGATTTTTGTATTGGGTGTTATATCAGCATGAACATTTCTATATAAGGTGGTTTAGATTACAGTGAGGGTATTCACTGAAAAAGCTAGCAGTTTAAAATACAACTGACATGGTAGATAATTATAATTATTAGTGTTTACAATTATTACATGGAATTATATAGTATTCAAGAGATTTTTTGACAATATTTTTGAAGCAATTTAAAGTTGTTTTTATTGAGCCATGTTCCAGATTTTTGGTCCTTTGATTTGTATGGCACGTTAAATCAGGTTGTGCCATTTACTTGGAATATTAGAGGTTTTTATTTCTAGTATAATGCCTGTGTGTTTTGTTTCATCCTTCCAAGAATTGTTTTAGCTCAGGGTTAATATTTGTAATGAGCATTTAGTATATGTAACCTGCACAGTAGCAAGTGTGGGCACTTTGTACATTAAATAGGCTCAAATTCTTGAATAGCTGGGGAAGGTGGTTGTTGTTTGTCGAGTGATTCTAAGGGTGGGTATTTGTTGTGTTACAGTTGGTTGTAGGTGATGTTATCATAGATCCCCACACTCGTATACCACAGGTGAGGTAGTGGTAAATTAAAGATTAGTACAGAGTAAGTAGTGTTGACTGTGGTGTATAGTATATCCTGAAAAGAATTCCACTCATTTGGAAAATTTCTTAAGATATGTGCTGGATGTGTTTGCTGTACTGAAGTGTACTGTCAATGAAAACCACATGCATTTTTCATGTGATATGTCTGCCAGGGGTTCAATCCATGTGACAACAGATGCAGTTACCTTTGTCTGCTATCTCCTTCCTCACCCAGTGGCTACACCTGTGCCTGTCCTTTTGGTGTAATGGTGCTTGCTTCAGATTTACACACATGTTTAGGTAAGAGTGCATTGGTAAGCTTTACAGACTTTCAAAAAGTAGCATATGTTGTTTGAGGTAAAAACAGATTGTGTATAATGAAGTTATAATATGCATAGCTTCATTAATGTATTGTAATGGCATTATTAATTCTAATTATAAATGTTTTAAAAAAATTTCTTTATGTATGATATAATTTCTACTTGTATATATTCTAGATTTGAAAAACGTTACTCGCCCTGTTATAGTGAGTGATAATCAGATGTACTGGTTTAGTCCACACAAAATTGGTCAGAATAACCTTGAACTCTGGAGGAACAACCTCATTCTGCATAAAATTGGTGACCTTGACTACGATCCTGCACAAGGTAAACACGCTAAAGCTGTAATTCTTTTAAGAGTTAATTTTTCTACTATGTACAGAAGTTTGCATATGTCTCCTTTTATAATATCAATGTTTTTTTAAATTAATTATTCTAATATACAGTAGTTCCATCTAAGGTGGTATTTTTCATATGAAAAACATGTGCTTCTGCTGAATGGCAGGCTAGCTCAGAAAACTCCATAACAAATACTGTAATATTCTCACCTTTATGTAGTTGTGAAATACACCATTGCTTCTCTATTTAGTCACTGAAGTAGATATTGCATTTATATAATCTACCATAAGTTGTTTCATGTCTTTATATTAATATTAAATTTTGGGGGTGATTTATTTAGTTGTTTTCATTTACATTAATTTTAATTCCCTAGTTTTAGGAAGCTCTTTAATATAGGTTAGTGATGAAAATCATTTAATGTAATTATTGTAGTTATAAGTCATACTTCTAAAAGATTTCAGAATCTTAGAGAAAATTATTAGTGAAGCAGGCAAATAGAAAACCACTTCATGAATAATTTGCTATACAGATAAATAACTAATATATTCTTGGTTGTAAGATTTTGGCAGTGTGACAGAGTGCCCAGCAATGCCTAAGGCATCTGGCTAATCAGTTGAGTCTTGCTCTGTGTACCTTAGATGTGGAACAGTGGCAATAAACTTTGGCTGTATTAACTGGAAGTAGGATTACTATCCTTCCAAGTCTGCTTGACTCTTAACTAGGATGTGACCAGGATTCAAAGCAGGAGAGGAGAGCCTGCATGACACCACTGAGGTGATACATTGGGGATTCAAGCTCATACCCTATGGTATGACCCAACGCTCACTCTGCTGTTTCAATAATAGCAACAAGACTTCTTCCAACAGCAGCAAAACTGTGTAGACAGACTCAGCCCAGATAGCACTCGCCTGTATGCAGCAGCAACAGCAGATACCACAAGTGATGCCTTCCTCAGCACCTTGGCCTGCCTCGGGACAACCTGCCTCTATTCCCAAAAAAGGAAATTTGAAATTTCTTGCTCCAATTTCTGGATCTGGGGCTGTCATGGGTTGAGTGAAGCTAAACACACTATCAGTGTTGCAGGCCGTAATGAACATCTCCTACAGTGTGTTGCCAGTCTTAAAGGCCAGTCATACCAAATTTCTAGAAAGGGAATTTAGTATCAGTGGAAAGGATTACAGCTGGAAAAATCAAGGGATGCCATAAGAGGAATTGTATGCATTGTTTACAATATTGCCATCATACACAACAAGCTCAAGCTATTGAAGTAATATGAAGTGAGGAGAGCATTAAATTATCACTCACATTACAGATAGTGTAATTCCTATGACTATTCCTGTCGAGACCTTTAATATAGAGTTTTGTCTTTCAGAAATCAAATTAATTTATTTGCTTTATCTAAAATTAGATGCAGTTGTGGTGAGTGATGTATTGGACAACACCATCTTTAGCATTTCCATCACAAAAAACCTCTCTAGACCCATTGTCAACAATGTCGCACGAGCTGTTGGTATCGCTGTTGGTAAGCTTAATATTTGTTTGGGAAGCTTGGTAGCAAATTTTCTTAAATGTGGTGAATTTAATGAATCTGTAAATTTACACTTCCCACAGAAAAATTTAATTTATCTGCACAAAATAATGCATTCTATGTAGTAGGTTGGTAGACAGCATCCGCCCAAGGAGGTACTACCATCCTGCTAAGTGAGTGTAAAACGGAAGCCTGTAATTGTTTTACGTGATGGTAGGATTGCTGGTGTCTTTTTTTTTTTTTTTTCATAAATGTGCAAGATTTTAGGTACATCTTGCTGCTTGTACTTACACTTACGTCACACTACACATGCATGTACAAGCAAATATATACACACCCCTCTGTGTTTTCTTCTATTTTCTTAGCGTTCTTGTTCTGGTTTAATTCCTCTTATCTCCATGGGGAAGTGCAACAGAATTCTTCCTCCATAAGCCATGCACATTGTAAGAGGCAGCTAAAATGCCAGGAGCAAGGGGTTAGTAACCCCTTCTCTTGTATACATTACTAAAGTTAAAAAAAAAAGAAACTTGTTTTTATTTTTGGACTACCCTGCTTTTGTGGGATATGGCCGATTTATTGAAAAAAAGAAAGAATATAATGTATCGCATGAGAATATTTTAACTTGAATTGTGCAAGAAAGGTATACAATACTGTGTAGTGTTAAGTAAAGGCATTAGGTACTCTTCAGCCTTAGGAAATCTCACTGAACATTAGTTCCACTTCTGATACTCAAGTTGTGCATTAAGTGTCTGGATGAGGGATGCACCCCTTGAGGAACAATTACAGCCTTTGATGATAATGATAATAATAATACTAAAAATAATTATAATAATCAATTTATTTTGACGTGATACATGGTTGTACAAAGGAATATAATAGTTAAGTGTATCAAACCATTTATTTATGATACCGAATACCTTCTGATAGCTTTACTTTATAAACTGTATAGTAAAATGCAGAACTTTTTAACTCTGTTATTATTTGGGACTGAAAAGGTTGTGTATTTCTAGTTTAGATCTTTACAATAAAAACTTCATGAGCGTGTTAGATAGGAGTGAATGGAGACTTGGGACCTGACGATCTGTTGGAGTGTGAGCAGGGTAATATTTAGTGAAGGGATTCAGGGAAACCGGTTATTTTCATATAGTCGGACTTGAGTCCTGGAAATGGGAAGTACAATGCCTGCACTTTAAAGGAGGGGTTTGGGATATTGGCAGTTTGGAGGGATATGTTGTGTATCTCTATACGTATATGCTTCTAAACTGTTGTATTCTGAGCACCTCTGCAAAAGCAGTGATAATGTGTGAGTGTGGTGAAAGTGTTGAATGATGATGAAAGTATTTTCTTTTTGGGGATTTTCTTTCTTTTTTTTTTGGGTCACCCTGCCTCGGTGGGAGACGGCCGACTTGTTGAAAAAAAAAAAAAAAAAAAAAAAAAAAAAAAAAAAAATTGGATGAATATTTCCCTACAAAACATAATTTTAATTTCACTGCACAAACCACTTAAAGGAAGTAATGAGAGAAAATGGTAAGTGTTTTAAAGCAAAGGCTGTTATTTAATGTAATGTATCATAAATGGAAAATAATTTCTTCAGACTGGCTGCGTAATAATCTGTATTGGGTTGACGGAGTCAAGCATGGTGTGGAGGTCTTCAGCACACACAAAGGTTTCTACCGTGCAGAAATTGTGCATGATCTTGACCATCCCACTGACATTACATTAGCGCCTATCCTTGGGTTAGTTCAGACCTTGTGACCACCTTGTTGAGTGTATACAGGTGTAAGTTTTGCATTTTCAGAATTTTTAAAATTAAGCTTGTTTTTCTGCACTTAATTTAAATTTTCCTATGCAAATTTAACATACTCTATTTAATGAATTATTTGATACACGAGGAAATTTATTATTGGAGATACAGAAGTGTAAAGGTTTTTAATGTTCATGTGCATTATGGGACAATGAAACTACACTATAAATGAAGGTACAGTATTACAGGGTTGATGTTAATAAACTAAGAATGTATGAAAACCCAAGAATTTAGATAGTTAAACAATGATGATCAATGGGGCTGTTGAAGGACAGTTCAGCATGTGCTATTTGAGCATTTTTGACAAGACAGCTGTTAGAAGTGCAATTCTTGCATTGAAGAACTTCAGGTTCAGGTTTATATTTATAAAAGTGGTACATGAGTGCACAGTTGATCATGATAAAAAATCATTCTTTTAGCAGCCTTTTATGAATGATTTTACATAGTTTGATGTTCAAGCTTCACAGGCAAACAAACCACCAGTGAGATGGGTAATATATTGTATGGTAGTTTAGTAGGGAATGGTTTAAAAAATGCCCACCATTTTTGTTTTTGTTGAAATTATTTTAGCCAGAAGTTTGTTCTCTCTTTGTAAGTATTTTATCATTTAAACTGATATATGCAAATTCTTTTTTTCCAAAGATGATGCAGGTGGTGTTCCATGTCAGTGAGAGCATGCTGGATTGTAGTCTACCTAAGTGAATATTTTGACTTGTACTATGTTGCTAGAGAGAGCCAGATCTGAGTTTTACATGATGGTCTCAGCCTGTATAGCAATACTTCATGCTTCTGTTTTGAGGCACTTTTTTACCTAAAAATGCTACGTAGTATTTGTTTTAATATTATGGTTGCCTTGGAGTCACTGAAAAATTTTAAAAGGATTAAACGTTGGCTCTATCACTGTATCTGTCTACTACAGCTGGGCTGTAATTTTATCTACATTTCAATGATAAAGGTTCTGATGTTATTGCTTACCCTCAGATACCTGTACATAAGTGATGCTGGTAACAATCCATACATCCTGCGGTGTGGTCTGGATGGTACTGTGTGTGTGAGGATTGTTGACACAGGTCTTGCTCAGCCAATTTCTATAGCATTTGACAGAGATCCTGAGAATCGTAAGTTAACAGTTCCTTAAACAGTGCAGTTAAAAATAGATAAGGGGTTTAGTAATTTTGTTAGTGTTTTATTACATTTACCAGGAATACATACCATATGTGATAAATAAAACTGAATTAATGTTAATAGTGAGAACCTCGTCACACACAAATGCTATGATGATAACGAATCCAGTCATTGCTGTTGAATATGCCAGTGCTTCTTAAAAAAATTGTCGAGAAATTATTACAGCAGCTTAGGTATACTGATATTTTATTTAAAAAGGGGATTTTTGATGTTTACTCCAGATAAAAATTTCTTTGAAATTCTGTACAGTAAAACAAAAAAAAAACATTTCTGTGTAGTGTACAAAGTGTAGTTTACATTTAATAAAATATTGTTAAGCACAAGGAAAGCCATTAGCATGCATGTGCATTCTGGGTAAACTAATTGTAATGTTTGCAGACTACTTATGATTAGACATGGTCATTGAGTGGTAATTTTAAATATGTAGTAGGTTGGTAGACAGCAGCCACCCAGGGAGGTACTACTGTCCTGCCAAATGTGTATGAAACTGAAACCTGTAATTGTTACACAATGGTAGGATTGCTGGTTTTCTTTTCTTTGTCTTGTGAACATGCAAGAAAGCAGGTACATCTTACTACTACTACTTACACACAGGTCACACTACATAAGCATATACAGTGGACCCCCGGTTAACGATATTTTTTCACTCCAGAAGTATGTTCAGGTGCCAGTACTGACCGAATTTGTTCCCATAAGAAATATTGTGAAGTAGATTAGTCCATTTCAGACCCCCAAACATACACGTACAAACGCACTTACATAAATACACTTACATAATTGGTCACATTCGGAGGTAATCGTTATGCGGGGGTCCACTGTACACCTATGTGTATATACATTGATTTGAATTTTCTTCTATTTTCTAAGTAGTTCTTGTTCTTAACTATTTCCTTTTATCTCCATGGGGAAGTCGAATAGAATCTTTCCTCTGCAAGCCATGTGTCATAAGAGGTAACTAAAAGGCCAGGATCAATGGGCTAGTAACCCCTTCTCCTAAATAACAAAAAAGGCACAATACCGTGACTGGAACGATACACAAATAACCTGCACATAAAAGAGAGAAGTTTACGACGTTGTTTCGGTCCAACTTGGACCAAACAACCAAAAGAAAAACTTAATGAAGATGGGATGTTTGAATGTGCATGGATGTAATACAGATAAGAAAGATGACTGCCAGTGTTATGACTGAAAAGAAGTTGGATGTCCTAGCTCTAAGTGAAACAAATCTGAAGGGGGTAAGGGAGTTTCAGTGAGGAGAAATAAATGGGATTAGGTCAGGAGTATCTGAGAGAGTTGAAACTAAGGAAGGGGTAGCAATAATGTTGAAAAATCAGTTATGGAAGGAGAAGAGGGAATATAAATGTATAAATTCAAGGATTATGTGGATTAAAATAAGGATCGGAGGCAAAAAGTGAGTTACAATAAGTGTTTATGCACCTGAATAAAAGAGATTTTGGGAGATGTTAAGTGGTTTGGGAAATTTTGAACCAAGTGAGAGAGTAGTTGTGGGGGACATGAATGCTTAAGTTGTGTAACTGTTGTAGAGGGTGTAATAGGTAAGTTTGGGGTACCAGGTGCAAATGACAATTGGGGGGCATTTGATTGAATTTTGTATAGAAAGGGGTTTGGTAATAGGTAATACATATTTTAAGATTAAAAAAGAGGATAAATAAGTATACAAGACATGATATAGGGTGTAATGACTGTTAGACTAGGTATTAGTAGATAAGACGGATGGATAGACTTCAGGATATGCATGTTTATAGAGAGGCCACAGATATATCAGATCATATCAATATTTAGTTGTAGCTACAGTGAGAGTAAAAGGTAGATGAGAAACAAGGAGAATGGTATCAGCAAGTAAGAGAGGTGAAGGTTTATAAACTAAGGGAGGAGGCAGTTAGAGTAAGATAAAAACAACTGTTGGAAGAAAAATGGGCTATTGAGAGTACAGGCAATGAGGTTGAAGAGGTGACTAATTTTAAAAAGAGAAACTATCATTTTTCTTTTTAGGTCACCCTGCCATGGTGGGATATGGCTGGTTTCGTAAAAAAAAAATTCTGTAAGATGAGGGTGATCTGATGTGTAAATGGGATTTAGTATACATGTATGTATTATGAGCATATCACATCAAGCTCATGTCAGAATATGACCAAAAAAATTTGAGGTAAAAACAACGAACATGTGGAGATTAGAATGCTTCCTTCTATACAAATATGTTGTCGTTGTCAAGTATCTTTGTAGTGTATGAATGTGCCTGTTCGTTGAATGCTGCAGCAGTAAAGGCATGTTGCCCTGGATTGTGCAGATTTTGGGAATCCAGGTGATTTGCAATCCTGCTTCTTAGCACTCTTTCAAAGATTTTTATGATATGGGATGTTAGTGCTAATTACATTAGTTTTCTTATTTATTTGATGCTATTATTAACCATTTTTAATGTCCACCCAAAAGAATTGTGCAGCCTCCATTATGTATCTTTATTTGCTGAATTAAATGCAATAACCACTTTAATTACACATTACATTACTCTCGCACACAAATCAAAATACGTATGTACTTTCTTGACCAGTCACTGCAAAGTGTATCTGAAGTTGATGCAATGAGAGTAAGTAACCCTAATGACATCAGCTACTGCAAATCATGCTGATCCCTAAAATTTTATTGCAGAAAGGCTGTATTGGTGTGACCTGCATCTAGGGCGTATTGAGAGTGTAGCAATGGATGGCTCTGATAGGCATATAATACAGGATCTTCTACTTGAGCCAGTTTCACTATTAGTGACACATGTTCATATTATATGGACGCAGAGGAATTTAAATAATTTGTTCATATCATCAAAAATGGATAACAGCACTATTCAAATAAAGAGACTCGGTAAGTTTTTGCATTTAAGAAATTAGGAAAGAGAAAATAAGTTGATTTGTTTTTATTAAAGAATTTTATAAGGAAAAAGGTGGGTGAAAGTTTGAGGTACTCGTGGAGGTCGAAAGAGGAATGTACCAAAATTGAGTGGCATAATAACAATACTTTTATGTGGGTGCAAGGCATTGGCATCAAATGAGGTGGTGACTAGAGGCTGTAGAGATGTCGTGCTTGAGAGCCATGTGTCATGTGAATATTATGCAGAGAATTCAGAGTTTAGAAATTAGAAAACTGTGAGGTTACCAAGGGTATGATTCAAAGGGGAAGAAGTACCTAATTATTTTTGTCTTCCCTGTTAATGTGACTTTTAAATTCATCTTGTACATTAATTTACATGCAGAATCTATCTTTGGTTATGTTTGTAGTGGAGGTAGATGTACTGTAGGTGCTGGAAGTGAAGAACTACATGTGGAATGTAGTACTGGCAGAGTGATGACTTAGTGAGAGTGCAGTAGTAAGTTACTCTACGTCAGATATAACTAACTTTGAGTAAGGTTGTTCAAACTCCCAGTAGGAGTATACTGTATTTTAATTTTTTTTTTTATAAAAGCAGAGGCTTGTGATGCATTTTGTTTAATGTACATATATGAATGACTTTGGCTTTATTGAATTTGTTAGGGGTTTTATAATAAAAAATTGAAATCCCTTATATGCACACAAGAGGGCATTTGTACGTAAGTGAATGATGCCTAGTATTGCACGTCAGTCAGTCAATTTATTTCCACATATAGTTTGTACGAAAACGAATGAGATTACATCTTGCATGGAAAGCCCCTTAATTATGAAGTGCATTTCAGGCAAACTGAAACCTAAATAATGTCTAGGAGGACTGTATAAGATAATGATTTTCACCATAAAATAGATTACACACATCACAATGAAAAAATGTATATGAAGCAGATGCAGTCATAAGTTACATGGGAATAAGAACACTTAGATTATACTATACAGTAGTGTGCAGATTAATTGGGACATGAGTAAATTTTGTGATTAACTCGAATGTCTTAGTCTTTTCTTATCAGAAGTTTGCTACCTACTTCTGGCAACCGTCACACTGTGGTGTTATCCTGTGACTCTCATCAGTGCTAAAATGGGTGTTGCTCTGTAAGGCTATTCCTGTAAGCGTGCTCTGTGAGTGAATGTGTTTTTGTAAAATTCTCCCCTTCAGTTCATGATTACTGATGAAATTCATGATGAATCCTATATGAAGAAGCATGCAAGTATTGTAGCTATTAGAAAACATACCAATTTGAGTATCGGACAGATCTCCGAAACTTTGAGCTTAGCAAAGTCAATTGTTGTCAGATTCTAAAGAGAGCTCACGACACTGGTGGTTGTTTACCTGGAGTTTACCTGGAGTTTACCTGGAGTTTACCTGGAGTTTACCTGGAGTTTACCTGGAGTTTACCTGGAGTTTACCTGGAGTTTACCTGGAGTTTACCTGGAGTTTACCTGGAGTTTACCTGGAGTTTACCTGGAGTTTACCTGGAGTTTACCTGGAGTTTACCTGGAGTTTACCTGGAGTTTACCTGGAGTTTACCTGGAGTTTACCTGGAGTTTACCTGGAGTTTACCTGGAGTTTACCTGGAGTTTACCTGGAGTTTACCTGGAGTTTACCTGGAGTTTACCTGGAGTTTACCTGGTGTTTACCTGGAGTTTACCTGGAGTTTACCTGGTGTTTACCTGGTGTTTACCTGGAGTTTACCTGGTGTTTACCTGGTGTTTACCTGGTGTTTACCTGGTGTTTACCTGGAGTTTACCTGGTGTTTACCTGGAGTTTACCTGGTGTTTACCTGGTGTTTACCTGGTGTTTACCTGGAGTTTACCTGGTGTTTACCTGGTGTTTACCTGGAGTTTACCTGGAGTTTACCTGGTGTTTACCTGGAGTTTACCTGGAGTTTACCTGGAGTTTACCTGGAGTTTACCTGGAGTTTACCTGGAGTTTACCTGGAGTTTACCTGGAGTTTACCTGGAGTTTACCTGGAGTTTACCTGGAGTTTACCTGGAGTTTACCTGGAGTTTACCTGGAGTTTACCTGGAGTTTACCTGGAGTTTACCTGGAGTGAGTTCCGGGGGTCAATGCCCCCGCGGCCTGGTCTGTGACCAGGCCTCCTGGTGGATCAGAGCCTGATCAACCAGGCTGTTGCTGCTGGCTGCACGCAAACCAACGTACGAGCCACAGCCCGGCTGGTCAGGAACCGACTTTAGGTGCTTGTCCAGTGCCAGCTTGAAGACTGCCAGGGGTCTGTTGGTAATACCCCTTATGTATGCTGAGAGGCATTGAACAGTCTCGGGCCCCTGGACCGATGTGTCAAGGAAGATGTGGAAGAAAATGCCTCAGTGACAAGGTTATCGTAAGAAATAGTGTGAACAATCCCAAGAAAACCAGCAAAGATCTACAGAGATTTGGCTTTAGCTGGCATAAATGATGATGACTTTAACTGTTCAATGAAGGAGCCTTGAAGGTGGCAGAACTGCCAGAAAGCCAATAAAGAAACAATTATTGACTACTACTACTGAAGAATAAGCTGCTGCAGGATGGACGAGATGAATGGAGAACAGTTGTATTTTCAAATGAGGTGCATTTTGAAGTTCATGTGTACAGAACAGTGGTAGTGAGATGAAGCAAAGGCAAACCTCTTTGGAATGGACACATTCAACAAGTGCCAAAACACCTACCTAAGATGTTTTGGGGTAGTTTTACTACTAAAGGCCCTGGGCAGTTTGTTGTTGTTAAGGGAACAGTGAACAGTGACAAATACAGGGCAATCCTGGCAACTCATTTGCTTACCATTGTTAGTAGAGACTTTCCTGATGGAGAAGGCATTTTCCAGCAGGACCTTGCTCCATGCCACACTTCCAGAGAAATGCTGACATTCTTTGATGAGAATGGGCTAATCATTCTAAATTAGCCTGGAAACTCTTCTGACCTCAACCCAATTAAGAATGTATGGGCAATAACCAAATGCAAGATTGTGAAATAGGACTCCTCAACTGTGAAGAAGCTAACTGCTGTTATTAGGACCTGATACCATGATAAAGAACTTGAGAAAATATGTTCAACATTGGTCGATTCTATGCCAAAGCATATAGCAGTGCTTATAAAAGCAAAGGGTAGTCATATCTCATATTAAATCAGTTATCTGTCATATCATTGCTGTGTATTTTTCAAATAAGCCTTAATTTTCCAAATGTCTATTTAATCACTGTCCCAGTTAATATGCACACTACTGTATTAAAATTATTCCATTAATTTATAATAACCTAATAAAATTACAATAAGAGCAGAACTAGTTATCTGTATTATTACAGAATGTGATGAGATAGTATTTTCATGTAATTATACAAAACATTAATGACATTCACAGTAGAATTGATTCAGTGAGAATGACTCGCTGTATATAGACAGTCCTAGCAAGGTACAAGAGGATAAGAATAGGTCTCAGCTGGGTGCTGGGACCTTGTGATCTTGTAGGAGCTGATTTTAATATACAGGTATCCTATTTTTTTAACAATGTTTTAATAAATTTTGAAATTGCTTTTTTATTGCATGTGCACTTGTGGTTGGTTCTTACTTGCAGAAGGGAGGGAGGAGACCGAGTTTAGCTTTGGTGAATATTGTGTGTGTACTCGCCTAATTGTACTTGCCTAATTGTGGTTGCAGGGGCCGAGACTCGGCTCCTGGCCCCACCTCGGCTCCTGGCCCCGCCTCTTCACTGATTGCTATTAGGTTCTCTCTCTCCCTGCTGAGTTTTATCATACCTCATCTTAAAGCTATGTATGGTTCCTACCTCCACTACATCACTTGCTAGAC
>NC_091310.1:47981009-47986009 GCF_038502225.1 Cherax quadricarinatus | reverse complement strand
TTCAGAGTTCAAAAAATATGGTGTACATTTGTCTACTCACTGAAATATCATGAAAAATATTCTGTATGATTTTACAAATAAAGTTTAAAAAGTTCTGATTTTTGTTGACTGACATTTTGTAGATTATCTTTGGCAGGTGTGATGGTACTCCAGACTGTGAAGGCGGTGGAGACGAACGAGACTGTGAAGCTGTTGCCAAGAACTGTGATGAATTTTTATTTCAGTGTGCTTCTGGTAATTGTATAGATAAAACCTGGAGGTGTGATGGAGTCCATGATTGTAGTGATGGTTCAGATGAAAGTCCTCAGTACTGTCAAAATGTCACCTGTAGAGATGGTATGTGTTACCATGTAAAAGTGCATTAATTTACCAAAATTGTTAGAGGCTGTCAGAATAAGAACCTAAATGAATAGACTTTTATTATTATTTTAGGAAAGAAAATATAAAGCACAGTATTTAGTATAAATCTGATATATGTATATATATATATCTTTCTTCTTTCAACACACCGGCCGTATCCCACCGAGGCGGGGTGGCCCAAAAGGAAAAACGAAAGTTTCTCCTTTTACATTTAGTAATATATACAGGAGAAGAGGTTACTAGCCCCTTGCTCCCGGCATTTTAGTTGCCTCTTACAACACGCATGGCTTACGGAGGAAGAATTCTGTTCCACTTCCCATGGAGATAAGAGGAAATAAACAAGAATAAGAACTAGAAAGAAAATAGAAGAAAACCCAGAGGGGTGTGTATATATGTGCTTGTACATGTATGTGTAGTGTGACCTAAGTGTAAGTAGAAGTAGCAAGACGTACCTGAAATCTTGCATGTTCATGAGACAGAAAAAAGGACACCAGCAATCCTACCATCATGTAAAACAATTACAGGCTTTCGTTTCACACTCACTTGGCAGGACGGTAGTACCTCCCTGGGCGGTTGCTGTCTACCAACCTACTACCTATAGTATATATATATATATATATATCTTTCTTTCTTTCAACACATCGGCCGTATCCCACCAAGGCAGGGTGGCCCAAAAGGAAAAACAAAAGTTTCTCCTTTCACATTTAGTAATATATACAGGAGAAGGGGTTACTAGCCCCTTGCTCCTGGCATTTTAGTCGCCTCTTACAACACGCATAGCTTACGGAGGAAGAATTCTGTTCCACTTCCCCATGGAGATAAGAGGAAATAAACAAGAACAAGAGCTAGTAAGAAAATAGAAGAAAACCCAGAGGGGTGTGTATACATATGCTTGTACATGTATGTGTAGTGTGACCTAAGTGTAAGCAGAAGTAGCAAGACGTACCTGAAACCTTGCATGTTTATGAGACAGAAAAAAACACCAGCAATCCTACCATCGTGTAAAACAATTACAGGCTTACGTTTTACACTCACTTGGCAGGACGGTAGTACCTCCCTGGGCGGTTGCTGTCTACCAACCTACTACCTAGGGATATATATATATATATATATTTATATATATATATATATATATATATATATATATATATATATATATATATAGATATATTCTCTTTAACCATTGCTTTAAAGTTTATTTTTTTTTTTAGTGGAAAGGCCATGAAAATACTACTGGTAATATTTTACCTTGGGAGTTTGGTAAAGTGTTTGAAATAGAAATACATTATACTCTATTACTATACAGTTTTACTATACATGTTATGAATTAAGTAATAACTAAAAAAACTATAAAGAGCCTCAAGAAAACTATAAAGATATTTTTCCTTCAAATCCTTAGTTTCTTCTTTTCCCTTGTATAAAATATTTTATTTATCAGGTCAGTGGCAGTGCAGATCTGGTGAATGTATCCCACAAATGTGGGTGTGTGATGGGAAAGCAGAATGTCCAGACAGTTCGGATGAGATAAATTGCACACTGACTTGTCCTTCACATAAATTCACTTGTATGGATGGTGAGTATGATGTTGGAAAAGGGTTTTTCTTTATACAGTATATGTATATATGTATATGTATATATATATATATATATATATTTTTTTTTTTTTTTTTTTTTCCTCAACAAGTCGGCCGTCTCCCACCGAGGCAGGGTGACCCAAAAAAGAAAGAAAATCCCCAAAAAGAAAATACTTTCATCATCATTCAACACTTTCACCACACTCGCACATTATCACTGTTTTTGCAGAGGTGCTCAGAATACAACAGTTTAGAAGCATATACGTATAAAGATACACAACATATCCCTCCAAACTGCCAATATCCCAAACCCCTCCTTTAAAGTGCAGGCATTGTACTTCCCATTTCCAGGACTCAAGTCCGACTATATGAAAATAACCGGTTTCCCTGAATCCCTTCACTAAATATTACCCTGCTCACACTCCAACAGATCGTCAGGTCCCAAGTACCATTCGTCTCCATTCACTCCTATCTAACACGCTCACGCACGCTTGCTGGAAGTCCAAGCCTCTTACCCACAAAACCTCCTTTACCCCCTCTCTCCAACCCTTTCGAGGACGACCCCTACCCCGCCTTCCTTCCCCTATAGATTTATATGCTTTCCATGTCATTCTACTTTGATCCATTCTCTCTAAATGACCAAACCACCTCAACAACCCCTCTTCTGCCCTCTGACTAATATTTTTATTAACTCCACACCTTCTCCTAATTTCCACACTCCGAATTTTCTGCATAATATTTACACCACACATTGCCCTTAAACAGGACATCTCCACTGCCTCCAACCGTCTCCTCGCTGCTGCATTTACCACCCAAGCTTCACACCCATATAAGAGTGTTGGTACTACTATACTTTCATACATTCCCTTCTTTGCCTCCATAGATAACGTTTTTTGACTCCACATATACCTCAACGCACCACTCACCTTTTTTCCCTCATCAATTCTATGATTAACCTCATCCTTCATAAATCCATCCGCCGACACGTCAACTCCCAAGTATCTGAAAACATTCACTTCTTCCATACTCCTCCTCCCCAATTTGATATCCAATTTTTCTTTATCTAAATCATTTGACACCCTTATCACCTTACTCTTTTCTATGTTCACTTTCAACTTTCTACCTTTACACACATTCCCAAACTCATCCACTAACCTTTGCAATTTTTCTTTAGAATCTCCCATAAGCACAGTATCATCAGCAAAAAGTAACTGTGTCAATTCCCATTTTGAATTTGATTCCCCATAATTTAATCCCACCCCTCTCCCAAACACCTTAGCATTTACTTCCTTTACAACCCCATCTATAAATATATTAAACAACCATGGTGACATTACACATCCCTGTCTAAGACCTACTTTTACCGGGAAGTAGTCTCCCTCTCTTCTACACACCCTAACCTGAGCCTCACTATCCTCATAAAAACTCTTTACAGCATTTAATAACTTACCACCTATTTCATATACGTACTTGCAACATCTGCCACATTGCTCCTCTATCCACTCTATCATATGCCTTTTCTAAATCCAT
Source organism: Cherax quadricarinatus (assembly GCF_038502225.1). Classification (NCBI taxonomy): domain Eukaryota; kingdom Metazoa; phylum Arthropoda; class Malacostraca; order Decapoda; family Parastacidae; genus Cherax; species Cherax quadricarinatus. The sequence goes on along the minus strand of NC_091310.1, from coordinate 47,982,545 downwards.
AAATGCAATAAAAACTTCCCTATCTTTATCTAAATACTGTTCACATATATGCTTCAATGTAAACACCTGATCTACACATCCCCTACCCACTCTAAAACCTCCTTGCTCATCCGCAATCCTACATTCTGTCTTACCTCTAATTCTTTCAATTATAACCCTACCGTACACTTTTCCTGGTATACTCAGTAAGCTTATTCCTCTATAATTTTTACAGTCTCTTTTGTCCCCTTTTCCTTTATATAAAGGGACTATACATGCTCTCTGCCAATCCCTAGGTACCTTCCCCTCTTTCGTACATTTATTAAACAAAAGTACCAACCACTCCAACACTATATCCCCCCCTGCTTTTAACATTTCTGTCATGATCCCATCAGTTCCAGCTGCTTTACCCCCTTTCATTTTACGTAATGCCTCACGTACCTCCCCCATACTTACATTCTGCTCTTCTTCACTCCTAAAAGATGGTATACCTCCCTGACCAGTGCATGAAATTACTGCCTCTGTTTCTTCCTTAACATTTAAAAGTTCCTCAAAATATTCTCGCCATCTACCTAATACCTCCATCTCCCCATCTACTAACTCCCCTACTCTGTTTTTAACTGACAAATCCATATTTTCCCTTGGCTTTCTTAACTTGTTTAACTCACTCCAAAATTTTTTCTTATTTTCATTCAAATTTCTTGACAGTGCCTCTCCCACTCTATCATCTGCTCTCCTTTTGCACTCTCTCACCACTCTTTACCTTTCTTTTACTCTCCATATATTCTGCTCTTCTTATAACACTTCTGCTTTGTAAAAACCTCTCATAAGCTACCTTTTTCTCTTTTATCACACCCTTTACTTCATCATTCCACCAATCACTCCTCTTTCCTCCTGCACCCACCCTCCTATAACCACAAACTTCTGCCCCACATTCTAATACTGCATTTTTAAAACTATTCCAACCCTCTTCAACCCCCCCATTACTCATCTTTGCACTATCCCACCTTTCTGCCAATAGTCGCTTATATCTCGCCCGAACTTCCTCCTCCCTTAGTTTATACACTTTCACCTCCCTCTTACTTGTTGTTGCCACCTTCCTCTTTTCCCATCTACCTCTTACTCTAACTGTAGCTACAACTAAATAATGATCCGATATATCAGTTGCCCCTCTAAACATGTACATCCTGGAGCCTACCCATCAACCTTTTATCCACCAATACATAATCTAATAAACTACTTTCATTACGTGCTACATCATACATTGTATATTTATTTATCCTCTTTTTCATAAAATATGTATTACTTATTACCAAATTTCTTTCTACACATAGCTCAATTAAAGGCTCCCCATTTACATTTACCCCTGGCACCCCAAATTTACCTACTACTCCCTCCATAACATTTTTACCCACTTTAGCATTGAAATCCCCAACCACCATTACTCTCACACTTGATTCAAAACTCCCCACGCATTCACTCAACATTTCCCAAAATCTCCCTCTCTCCTCTACACTTCTCTCTTCTCCAGGTGCATACACGCTTATAACCCACTTT